>NC_038050.1:42120932-42349691 GCF_002211085.1 Panicum hallii | reverse complement strand
GAGAACCTTCGTCGACTAGTTCAGTCGTCCCCTCCGCCGCGGTAGCCAACGGCCTGCCTTCCTGAAAAGGCAAGGGCTCGAGGTGAGCCACGAGTCGACCCTCTGCCTCGAGTGGTTTGGGGAGCGTTACGCCCCTCCAGTGCACCACGTGCCCCCCCCGGCAAGGAGGTGACCACCAGATCACCGGTACCGGAACAACCCGAAGCCCCCCGACACGCGGTGGCTTCAAGTTTTCCGATCTGGAGTAACAAGTCCAGGTCCTTCTCAAACATGGAGAGGGACCCAAAGGCGTCGGCCTCCTGAAGACCAGTGGCCGATTCACACAAACCGAGCTGAGATCGGCTAAGCAAATCCCTAGGTTGGAACAAGTCCAAACCAGGGAGAGTTGCCGCAACACCAGAAGAAGTCGAGGCTGAAGCGGACTCCACCTTGACCTGTGCTGCGGGAGCGTGGAGCGGCAAGTTGTCGAGGTCGTCGACAAACTTGTCGAGGTCGCTGCAAAAATCCGTAGCGGAGGTCTTTGGCTTCATGTTGACGAGGAATCGCCGGAAACTGCCCGCACCATCTGCGATGCAGACCCATGAACCAAAAACAAACGTCGTGCCCTGAGAGGGAACCGACCTGACGAATCTGAACGAAGCCATCGAGCTCGCCGGTGGATCTTCGACGCGCTCCCCTATCTGGCGCGCCAGCTGTCGGTGTTTAACCGGCTGCCCACCGTGGGATATACCCAAGGTGGTAAGTTTGGGTGAAGGGACGCCGAGATCAGGAACTCGAAGGTGCAAGGAACACAAGACTTAGACAGGTTCGGGCCGCACGGAGCGTAACACCCTACGTCCTGTATGGTTTGTATTGCCTTCTGTATAGAATGACTTAATGATCTTCTGTTTCGAGGGGGCCCCTAACCTCCCTTATATATCCGAGAGGCCAGGGTTACAAAGACGCTAACCAACCATTGCTGAGGGATCCTACCAGAACATGTCTCGGATAGATCCTCTCCGCGTTGGTTAGCTCTATCTCCTATTTAAACGGGATAAATAAAAGATAAACAAATGAATAAGAGATAAGACGAACTTAATCTCTTAAACCTCCGTAGACTACGCTACATGCCCAGCCCGGTAGCCCCGGGTCTGACACCTACCCCTTGCCTGATGGTTGGTCCGTGGAATGGGATCCGTCCCCGACCAACACAGATTCCACCGAGTGATATCATGACAGGGCTAGCATGATATCTGCAATAACGACGTGTACAATGTCTACGTTTTCCAAAACTCCGCTGCTTGACTGAAAACTTAAACCTGTCCTGTAATAATCTCTCCTCAGTGGGAGCTAATGATACTTTGTATATTTTTGTAATATAACTGCCTGTGGTGTAAAATATTTTTGGCATTGTATCTCTGGATTCACCTTCGTGTGAGGTACCTTGTTGGATCCTGCGTTCGGTGGTTTATCGGGACGTTACCCGACAGACCAATAGTTTTATACCGTTTGAAGTACGAGGTAGCCCTCCGGTGAGGACTCGCGTACTTGAGCCGGTATAATTCAGGTTGGTTCTGCCACAGCTGGTATCAGAGCTAACAAAGTATACTGGAGATATAAAGTGCCTTAAAAATACTTTCGGTATAAAATTTGACCAACAAAGTATTTTGCAAAAGGTACGTTGGATTCGTTAAGGTTGTGCTTAGTACGTAAAGCCCTAGGGTGATATTTAAGGGAAAATTAGAGGTGGCTGTAACATATATATATATATATATATATATATATATATATATATAACTCTGACTTCCAGCATTACTTTTCTGTTGAAACTTAAATTTATGCACAACCCAACCTTACTTTCTGTAACGACATCTTCGATCGTGAGGTAAGAAGGTAAGGATCCTCAGCCAACTGAGGGAGTTTGGCCTTCCTGTCGGTGATGCGAACCGAACGCTGTTTCTCAAGCAGTGGCTTACTTGAGATGCTGCCAATGTACCAACTTAGGTTGACTACATTGGGAGTATATGGTTCGGCGCAGGGTATGGTGATCGCTGTTCATACCCCCGCATTTTGTGGTACCCCCGTGAATACGTTGTTTCGGCGACGTATGTTAACGTTGTCTGTACGGCGGTAATTGTACAAATGCTGTTTCTATAGTGAGCAGTAATGAATGGGGACGCTTTCATGACATGCTGGCATGAAAGGTTCATTGGATATATATATGCATTGTGGTTTTCTGCAGGTACACTAACCACGATTCCGAAACTAGGACGGATAGGACTTATCGACTAGTAAATAGAGAGAGACGTATTTATATTGTGCCACCGTAACTAACCACGTAAGACCAAGATTACTTGGCAGTTAATTTTTGGTTGTGAGATCGAATAGTGCGTGCATGCATAATCCACTACTCAACCAAAATGAATGCTTAATTTTGATGCTTTCTAAGACATAGGTAACATGTTGGTATTTCTTAGTTTGGGTAAATAGGAATCTTTAGTTGAGCTTCTTAGATATCCATCTGATTTCCAGCCTTTGCTGTTATCAGAATTAGTTATCTTAATCTATTTACCTTGTAAGTTCTCAACAGGGTAAAAATATCTTACCATTTGCAATGTTGTCGCAGATGGCTGCTCCTTCCAATGCCTTTTGGGATCAGGAAGGGCACTTTCACACCAATGGTTTACATTGGGAAGGGTTTCCTCGTCTCTTGTGGGAATCCTTAAGTATGTTTCATTATACCGAACCTCCTCAATACGATGGGGTGGAATATCGTGAAGAAGGAGTTCCACGATGTCGGGTTAAGATGATAATTCCTCAACACCCTTTCCGCTCCTTATGGCCTCCCATAGAAGTGGAAGTGGTTGGATATCGTCTAGTGGATACTCTTGAAACTGCTGCTTTAGAAGCTATCAAACTTTTCTGCAATCAGCATCCGATTGAAGTTGTCGCATATCCTATTGGGTTATTTCCTACCATAGACCCGGGTAATTTGGACTGGGATTTCCGGACAGACCATCATGGTCATCTGCTAGGAGATCTGGCTGAAGAAACCATCCGTATCGTTACCAGGTTTATGGATGTGCAATATCATTACCAGATGCTACTGCGTCATGGGGTGAGTCAGATAACTGGTGTGGCTCAAAGCCACTATCGGAATGCTGACCATCAAGTAACCCAAATAGAAGAATTACAAGCTTTGGTGACTCAGAAGGATGAAATTATTGCAGCAAGAGATGAGACAATCCTCCATCGTGAAGATCAGATCAATGAGAGTGATCATATTATCACTCAGCATGACACTGTTATTGAGTTCCTACAGGCACAAATTCATGATCTGATACTTGTAGCTGATGATGCTCAGGCTCACATTGAGGAATTGCAGCAGCAACCGATACTTCATGCTATACCCATAATGCCTGAAGAAGAAGAAGAAGATCCCGAAGAGATTGAGGGTGTTTCAGAGATTGACTCTGAGCATGGAGATCCTGTTCTTAGTCCCTATCATTCTCCCTCTGGTAGTCAGTCTTCTGTAGGCAACTTCGACGATTTTTAGCTTAGCAAATCGTCGACTATCTAGATGTAACTTGTGAGGAGTGTAATAACTTAGGAAGTGTGTGACTTAGCTAGATCTCATGCCATTTGTTGTAACATAGATGGCCTGCGTAGAGATCTTTCGGATGTACGATGCGGAGAACAAACAGAACCAATATTGTAATATAAGTTTCCTGTTTTATCATCTTGATCATTATCCTTATGATTCTGAAATGAGATGATTGAATGGAGTATGTGCTTTGTTTATATCTTCTGAAATTGGGAGTAAGGCTATATGGTTAATGATGGACATCTCCTTTGTTTCAGATGGTTGGAGCCACACGCGGAACCCCGGAAGGTTTCCGGGCAGATCAGGCTAGCGGTTCTCAACAACCGCCACCGCCACCTCCTAACCTTGCCGAAGTTATGGCTCGGCAAACTGAGTTGCTTAACTTGCTGGTTCAAGCACAGCAAAACCAGCAACATCAACAGTTCCGAGGAGGTCGGGATGATCACAATCCTCCTGTGGCTAGTTACCAGGATTTCATTAGTACACAGCCTCCTTTCTTCAGTAAAGCTGAAGAACCTTTGGATGCCGATGCTTGGCTCCATATCATTGAATCAAAGTTCGCTCTATTGATAGTACCTTGTGCGGACTCCAGCAAAGCTTCCTTTGCCGCCCAGCAGCTCCGTGGTGCTGCTCGGATATGGTGGGATAATTTCTGCGCCATGCAGCCCGCAGACCATGTTATCACCTGGGATGAATTTCGGGCAGCCTTTAGAGCACATTATATTCCGGTGGGATTGTTGGAGCGAAAGTTAAATGAATTCCTGGCTCTTACTTAAGGCACCAGTACAGTCCTGCAGTACGCACAGAATTTCAATCATCTGTGTCAATATGCAGGATATCATGCGGATAACGATACCAAGAAACAAGATCGTTTCCGTCGAGGCCTTAATACCAAGCTCAGGGAACGCCTGAATCTTGTGAAGGCGAATACTTTTAGCGAGCTGGTTAATATGGCTTTAACTCAAGAAGATTGCATAGTGGCACATCATGCTGAGAAGAAAAGGAAGACTCCTACTGGACCCTCGAGTGCTCAATCACTTAGGTATCGGGTTGTTTCTAATACATCATTCAGAGCACCGCAGCGGAATGCCCCAACGGGTAGATTGGTTTTCAGGTCGCCCCAACAGCAGGGAAGGTATAAACCTCCCGTTCCTCCGCAACAACCGCAACAATCTGGCCCACGGCCAAATGTTCAACAAGTGCCGCAGAGAGGCAGCAACTATCGCTGTTTCAATTGCGGAAGCGCGGATCATTTCATTCGGGATTGTCCGCGGCCCAAGAAATCTAATGCAGGGCAAAGCTCTACTCAGGGTAACCAGAACAAGGGCAAGAAGCCGGTAATGCAAGTCCGGCAAGGACGGATTAACTTCACCACTCTGGCAGAACTTCCGGATGGAGCTTTCGTCATGTCGGGTACATTTTCTATTCACCATCAACCAGTTGTTACGTTATTTGATTTAGGAGCAACACATAGTTTCATTAGTAACAACTGTGGTACCCGACTAGGACTTGATTCTTGTCCTATCCAGGGGTCATATATGATCTCTACCCCTGGAGGAAATATTACTTCCAACCAAGTGAGTAGATATGTGCCAATTCAATTAGGTAGTAAGGAAATCAAAACTGATTTGGTTTTACTAAGTTTGGAGGGTATTGATATTATACTTGGGACAAACTGGATGACTGAACATCGAGTCCGATTAGATATATCTTCCCGAGTTATCGAAATTGATTCACCATATTGTGGGGCCATTACTCTTATTTTGCCTCAGCCAGAATGTCTACACCCTTGTACATATGCTATCACAGATATCAAAGTCAAGGATATTCCTATAGTACACTACTAGATTTTACCCCTAATGCAACGCCGGAAATATGTTGCAATATGCCCTTTTTCGGTGCAATAGCCACAATTGCACCCAAAAAATTTTGTAAAAAAGTGATGCAAAAGGTCTTGTGGTATTAGCCTTCAACCACGAATGTCTTTTGTTGGTTGCAATTTTTTTTCTATTACAACACAATTAGGCGTTGCAAGTAGCATCTTAGGGTGCGCTCGTGTAGGTTGCAAATTATCCTATTGCGACGCATCTGCTGTTGCAAAAGGTTCAATTGCATCTTACCCAATGCGTTGCAATGTGTATAATCTTGCGTTGCAAACCATTGTATTGCCACTAACGTGTTTGGGGTGCTATAGGGCAAGCACCTTTATTGCCACTAACGTTGTTTTGGGTGCAATATGTCATTACCTCTATTGCCACCAAGTTTGTTTGGTTGCCACAGGTATACAGTTCTATTACCACCAAAATCGTTTGGAGGCTATAGTTGGAGCACTCTATTGCCATCAAACTTGATTGGTTGTTAGTTGTGATCTCTATTGCTTCGTGAACATTTTGGTGGGCAAAAGTTCATGCCTCTATTACCACCATAATATTGGGTTGCTACATGTGGAAAGGTGTTGCCTCCAAACTTTTGTAGGTATTGCCACATGTCTATTGCCACGCTCAATTATTTGTATCACCATCAATAATTTAAATCAATATAATACATGATGAAAAATAATGAAGCATTTATATATCATTCATGAAACAAGATTGAACAATTAACTGTAAAATTCCTTGACACACGTAGTTCTTCCCAAATACAAAGTAATAAGTTCGCAACACCAGATTGTTTCTAACACACATAGTAGCTTATTTTGATAACAAATAAACAACTTGATCAGCAAAGGGTGACTTCAAGACGATCTCATCACTTGATCAGGAAAGGGTGACTTCAAAATGGTCCCATCATCACTTGTTTGCTCCATTATTCGAACTGCCTTAGTTTGCTGAAAAGAAAGAATTACATTTGTTATCAAGAAGTGAGCTGAAATATGAAAAGGAGGCAACAACATCAGGCAGTCATAAATTTTGTTGTGCATCATAAATTTAACAGAATTATGGTAAATACTTTGACAGTAAAAAGAAACATTCACAGCAAATACTTTGACAGTGACAATAGAATTCATTCACAGCAGGTAGTGGAGAACAAAAATTTCACCTCCTGTCTTTTTGGCGGCTTGACGTCTTTTAGCAGCTTCATCCTTTAGCTGTTTTGTAGTAAGGAATATAGGAACTGTTGTTGTATTTGCTTCTTTGTTGCTTGCAGATGCGGTACTTCTTGTAGTGCGAATGCCGTTTGCCCTTGGTATATCAGTGACATGAGATTGAGTCTTTTCCTGGGAATAAAAAATGTTAGAAGGAAATAATTAGGTGCCATTCTGTTAAGTATATAATGATAGCAGTAAAAAGTTCTCAATTCACAAACAACCTGATGTGAAGGGACCACATCCTGTGGGGTTGGCTGAACTTCTTCAGTGACATTGTTGTTTGCCTGCATTGATGTTGTAGGTTGGACAATCATTAAATGGTACAGACAATTAGATACAGAACCTAACTAGATAAAGTCATTCAATAACTAGCTTGACAAAGAGGATGTAAAGGGACCACAAACAACGTAATGTGAAGGGAGCACATCAGGTTTTAACTAGCTTGACTACTACCTGCTGAAATGCTGTCTGTCCAGGTGCTGCTTGCATCATCGATAGGAACTCTTTCCTAAGCGCTTGTAAATCATCCTCCCTTGCCTTTTTCATTTCATCGATCTGTCGTGCATGTTCTATCCTTTCGGCTTCCCTGTCAGCTTCCCATGTTGCAATTTGTTCTTGTAGCTGCTGAAATGATCCCATGAGCTCGAGGTGTTCCTGATGCTGTTGCTCTGCAATACGAATATGATCTTGGCGATCCGCATTCAGCAGTTGCCTTCTAGTTGGCCTTTTTGCCAGATACCCATTACCATGCAACCTGGTTGACTTGCATGCTGTGACTGCCTTGTATGCCTTCTGGAAAATCTCATTCTTTTCCGTTTGGGTAATGAAGTTTCCATCTGCATTTGATTCTGCCTCAGAGATAAGGCTGCTTGCTTTGTCCTAACATTTATAAGGCACAGATGCTGGAATTAGTTGAAGAAGAAATTGCCTGTATTTTTTACTTGGATGGACTATATTAAGTTATGTACTAATTCATTTAGAACTCACATAGACATCCCTAGATTCTTGGTCTTTCCACTGCCCATCCTTACTATGAGTTATGAACCAAAGTTCCATATCATTGGGCTCCTCACCAGTTTCTGGGTCTCTCTGATATGCCAAGAACATAACAAATTAGTAATTCATGCAAAGGTTGTATATGCGAACTTGCAGTTATTACCTTCTCATAGCTGCACTGAGCAAAAGGCTTTGAGCCTGACAAATGTGTCGTCTTTTTATGGCCTCGAATCTGAGAATTCTGTATGCTCCTTGCCTACAGAATACATAGATTTGAACAATTTTAGTGACTCAGACCCATTTGTCTGAAATATGAAATGTCAAGAATGGTAACAAATGTGGAACAAACCTGGAATTTTGCAGTCCTAAAATACTTCAACAGATAGTGCCATTCAACAATATCTAATTCTTCAGGCTTATGTAGCATTCTCTCGTGGTAGCTGTTGTATGCCTTGGCTGTAGCACTGAAAGTTGAACGCCATCCTTTGTACCGCTCCTTAGCAATGCCCCATATGATGCTCCTTGAAGTATCATTATCCTCAATGTCCCACCTAGCCTGTTATATAGTTTATAAGAACATGTAGGTTAGTTGTTATGTTAGTATATAATTTAAATTTGTACAGAAGCAAACATTATCATTACCAATACATCAGTTGCTATTGACTCTTTTACATCTTCATGGATATCTTTCCACGTTCTCACTCCAATAAGTGGTGCCCTTTTCCTTGTAAACATTACTATTTCATCAGTGAACGTGCGGTAGTTGTCACCTGCCGGTCCTCCAAGTCTGGAGAAGTCAAGTTTCATCTTCTGATTGCCCGCCCTGAATCTCTTGGCGGTTGCCTTCAAGCCTTTTAGGGTACCACGTCCTCTTTTCTTTCCATTTTCTGAGCCTATTTCATTGGATCAGAATTTAATAATAGATATTAAGCCACATAATATGCATATTCGGTCACAGAAAACTGAAACAAAATTAATCCCTAATAAACAGTACTTACTATTTCCGTTTCTCCAACGGCGAGCATGAGATGGTGGCTGCACTGGAGCTGTTGGGTTGCTGTCTTGACTGGAATGTATGTGACTGGTAGAATCCAAAAATGCTTCTGCAGATAATATTGTCACATGATGAGCTAGCATAATTTGAAGTAGATCCCTGATCTTGCCCTCGAACCATCTTACAAATTGTTCCTCGTGTCGCCTTTGAAGATTTCTTGAACCATATTTCTTCAGTTCTTCCATATGCGCACTGCATAGAAATGTATATCACTGTTAGTTCGAAATATAAAATTTGAAAACAATGATTTTCAGTTCTGTAACTTACTCGACCCATTGACTAGCTTCATCACAGTTTGAAATTATGTAGTGCCTCATCTTCCGCATCTTGTCTCCTTCAATGATCTGGATAGTCTGTCCTCTCCTGCTGTAATCCATGTCTGAAAATATGCTCAGACCAGATGGTGGCTCATTCACAGCAATGCTTTCATGTCGATTAACACGATTCAGTTTTGTGTCCACATCCAAGAATCTTGAGCAAAATGTAAGGCACTCCTCGAGTATGTATCCCTCAGCTATTGAACCTTCAGGGTAGGCCTTATTCCTCACATATCCTTTTGCAGTACGTAGGTACCGCTCCACTGGATACATCCATCTATAACATACAGGCCCACTAATTTTAGCCTCTTCAGCTAGGTGAACAGGCAAATGCATCATGATATCAAAAACTGAAGGAGGGAATATCATCTCAAGTCGGCAAACAGTCTCCCTAATTGAACTGCTAAGTTTGTCCAAGTCTGCTTGCACCAGCTCCTTGGAACATAGTGCATTGAAGAAATTACTAAGCTGAACCAAAGCGATGACAACTTGTTCTGGCAAAATCCTACGAACCACTAAGGGTAACAGTTTCTGTAGAATTAGATGGTAATCATGAGTTTTCAAGCCAGACACCTTACATGAGTTTAGGTCAACACATCTTCTTATATTGGAGGAAACCCCATCAGGCATCTTCACTCCATATAGAAATGCGCATAAATTTTCCTTATCCTTCTTATCTAACTTGTACAATGCTGCTGGCAAGGTATACTTATCATTCCTAATCACAGGATGCTGATCTGGTCGTATCCCCATATGCTCCATATCAAGTCGGGCCTTCTCCCCATCCTTACATTTACCTTCCAATTCAAGCAGAGTGCCTAATATGCTCTCGCATATATTTTTCTCAATGTGCATAACATCCAAATTATGCCTGATGAACAAAGAAGACCAGTAAGGGAGTTCAAAAAAAATACTCATCTTCCTCCAGTTGTGCCATCTTTGGTCTTCGTCACGTTTCCTTTTTCTCGATGCCTTCTTTCCAAATCTAACTTGTTCAAAGCTTTCAAACTCTTCAAGTATCTGTGCACCTGTCAGTGGTACTGGAGCCTCCCTGGTTTCAACCTTGTTGTTGAAGCTGACCTTGTTCTTGCGCCATGGATGGTCCGAGGGCAAGAAACGACGATGTCCCATGTAGCAGTGCTTCATCCCATGTTTCAACCACAAATAATCAGTATCTTTGTGGCAGTATGGACATGCAAACTTTCCTTTCGTGCTCCAACCAGAAAGCATAGCATAAGCTGGGAAGTCATTAATTGTCCAGAGTAGAACAGCATGTAATTTAAAATTTTGTTTAGTCTGTGCATCCCATGTTGGAACACCCTTTTCCCAAAGCTCCTTCAGCTCTAATATAAGGGGCCTCAAATATACATCAATATCCATTCCAGGAGATTTTGGACCAGGTATCAACATTGATAGCAACCAGTTAGATTGTTTCTGACACAACCACGGAGGCAAATTGTAAGGTATAAGCATAACAGGCCATATGGTGTATGTAACATTTTGCATCCCAAAGGGATTGAAGCCATCAGAAGCAAGACCAAGCCTAATATTACGACCATCTTGTGCAAACCATCCATATTCTTTATCCACGTGCTTCCATGCCAATGAGTCAGCAGGGTGACGCATTATTCTATCTTTGACCAATTCTTTCTTATGCCATTGCATCTCCTCAGATAACTGCTTCGACATGTACATTCTTTGCAGCCGAGGAATAAGAGGAAAGTAGCGTAGGATCTTCACTGGAAATCACTTCTTAACAGTAGCACCATCCACAACCTCATTATCAGAGGTTTTATCTACAACTCTCCACCTAGACTCCCCACATGTGGGACATGTCTCCAGCATTTTGTTTTCCTTAAAAAATAACACACAATCATTCTTACATGCGTGTATCTTGATATAGTCCAAGCCTAGGTCTCGTACCACCCTTTGCACTTTATCCAAGGAGTCAGGGATACAATGGCCTTCAGGGAGAACCTTTGAGAACAGATTAAGTATGGCCTCCAATGCTGAGTTACTAATTTCGTACAAGCACTTTATCTGAAAAAGTTGCACGATAAAAGAGACCTTAGTTGCATCTTTGCATCCTGGATACAATTCCTTCTTTGCCTCCTCTAATAGTTTCAAAAATATCTCTGCTTCCTTATTTGGTTTCTCACCAGCATCTATGATTTGTCCATGTATAGAGCCACTGATAATGTTTCTAATCAGAGTATTAGTGGCAGCAGGATTATCACCTGCGTCTTCATCATCATCTTCTCCAAAATAAGGTGCTGCGTCAGCTGTAGGTTGTGCATCTTCAGGTTCTCTTATACCAGTATTGCGATCAGGATTGACACCATGATTCACACGACCCTCAGCTGATGAACAAGTTTGGCCTTCGAATTCATTATTGATGAAACAATCAGCAAACCCTCTAGTAACTAAATGAAGCTGAATCTGAAACACGTTATGATATCTTATCATGCATTGACATGTAGCACATGGGCACGCAACAGATCCACCAGCTCGTCGCGATGATGATGTGCCAAAGTTTTCAATAAAACTTCGGAAATTCGCCTTCCACACCTCTGAATGTCGAGGCAAGCGCATCCAACTCCTATCTGCGTGTGATGCCATTTATCTGCATGCATGTTTGCAATGAGAGATCATGATCTAGCATGGATATATGCAGGGGAGATATACAGTGGCGGGTCCAGGATTTGGATCATGGGTATTCAAAATTTGTAATGGTAAAAAAAATCACAACCTAAATCATGTTTCAGACCAAAAATTAAAATCACGCTAGTATGAGCACTTATCTTCCGTGAATCACACAAGTATGTTTCAGACCATAGATCAGTTAATTAAATCAAGAATAGAGTGGTGGAAATACTATCTTTGTTCTTTATTAGTGTGTGCGTGGAAATAATTCTTCAGTTCCCAGGTGCTGGAAATATCGAACAGGTTGGTGGTGGAATTCTTTTTCAGTTCACAGATAACAATTGTGTTGGTAATACTGTGTGTGTTCTTCAGGAAATAAATCAAGAATAGACAGTATTTATGGAACAAAACAAACACAGTACACGCATTTTTTTCTACTTAGAATTGGTCTCGCGCGCAAGAGTACGAAGACCGGCAACCACAAAGGAAGAAATTCTTCAGAATTCTCACCGGCGATCGGGCACGGTGACCCAGCTGCAGTACACTCAATTGGACTCCTCGGCGGACGATGATTCCAATTAAGCCCTTGGCAAGAACTCGAAAGAAACGCAGCACTCAAATTGAAGTGACAACTGCAGATGATTGATTAAGCTCGAAAGTTGGGGTTCTACGAACCGAAAGACGGCGACTGTTCAAAGATAGATTGATCTAAAGCAAAACCCTCCTAACCTAATGGCAGCTGCTGTGTATATAGAAGAGAGAGGCTAGCGGGGCGGCCAAGGGGGTGGCCGAGCAACCCTAGGGAGTACAAGGCCTTCGGGCCCAAAAACTGGCATCACTGCATCCAGATAGATTCTGGTCGTCATGTTGTTTTGACGATTCCTATCGACTCCGTACGTATTTTGATATGGGATCAGTTGGGTTGGAAAGCTTATCTCCTTAGCTTTCCAACAATATATAGAATGCCCAAAACGGAGTCCGTATGTGGCCTGGGCGTCCGTTTTCGTGATGCCTGCTCCTGCAGTCCGAACCGGACTCGCGAATAAATCAGACTTCAATGTGGATTGGGTTTTGAACTCTATCTTCGCTTGGGCCTTGGTCATATGCGTATTAGTCATGTCCTCATCAGAAGGGGACTCCCGACTGGACCTTCTGTTGGGCCTGTTTTCTGTTTTCTCTTTTTGATTTATATCTAGAGGATATATTACATATGCGATTTTGATCTGTTGGGCCTGATGGAGATATATATATACATACATACATACATAGGCATACGAGATCAAGACAACCGCAACGGGCCTTCTGTGGGCTGTCGTGCGTCGCTCGGCACCGCCTCGCCGCCCCGTCTCCACAGCGCCGCCGCCGCTCTCGTCATCCAGCGCCGCCTCGCTGCCTCTTCCGAGCTCCTCGCCCGGTGCCACCCCCTTCTCCAGTTCGTTTGACAATTTGTCCTAGTCGATCTATCGATTTGTTCCAGTTTGTTTGACAATTTGTTCCAGTTTAAGTGCAACCAAGGAACACTTGTGTGGAGGCCCACCTGTAAGAACAAAAAGCGTGGTGATAGAAAAATTTAACTGCAACCAAGGAACACTTGGTTGCAATAAGTCTGTTACAGTTGCAACGACTACGACTAGTTGGACAACCACGCAAAATTGTGGCAATACGTCCATGCTATTGCATCTCGCAGAAAGAAAGGATGCAATAGCCACCTATCTATTGCCACAATGCACCAAGCAATTTGCAACACAAATCAAGGGTTGCGAAATTGCCGTTCAGAAGCAACCAACGCTAATATGGTCGCCATAGCACCTTTCTATTGCAACACACGAAGTACTAATGCAACTTATAATTGGTGTAGCAGTATTCCCAACCAATTGCAACACAAATCCTAAAAATAGGTGCATTAGGGACACCCTGTTGCAACACGAAACATAAATATCGCAACACAATTTATGTGTAGTAATAGGCATGCATATTACTACCAAATCACTCTTTCGGTGCCATAGTACCCACCTATTGCACCCAAATCAGTGGTGTTGCCTAAAATTTTCGTGGTTATAGGGGGAAAATCTAGTAGTGTTTGTTCGTTGTTCTTGCACGCCCTGCAACCATCGTGTTCAATCATGAATGCGATGGTTGTGTCTTGCTTAGTTCGTATTAATAGATCCAATCTGTTATGGCTGGTTTCTATCTGCTAGAGATTTAGCTTGATATGTGCATGATTAGGCCTTGCAAACGAGTTGAAAGTTCCGGCGGTATGCTAGTATCGGATCGTAGCCTGAATATAGGTTTCCCTGGGAATTGTCTCTTCAGCTGTTTTTAGGATCTTCGTTTAGGTTGTTTGCTCTAGTGCTTTTGCGTATTCGTTAGGCTCAATTACGTGTAGGATGTTCCGATCGTGTAGTGAGGGTTTAGTCGTCGTAGATTGGATTAGATTGATATTTGTGAAGCGAGCTTTACTTCATTATTATATATGTATATTGCCTGTCCCAAAGATCCGATCCGGTATTGATGCAATCGACTCTTCATAGCCGATACCGGGGAGGAGCGATGAGCCGATCACGGCTCGGATTAACCTTTACAAGTGTCTGCACTTGCAGGAATCTTACGAATCACACCTTCCTGATCGGGTGCAGGATCAGGTGGCACGCCTAGCGACTCCAGGCCAGGGTGTGCGCCAGATCGCTGGGCCGTTGACCGAGGGACCGGGGCCCACCAGCCATCCCGGGAGCCTCCCGGCTCCTCATGTTGTCTGTCGTTATTCGCCGCGGGTTTCAATCGACAACAACTTCCCATTCTCATCTATTTAACACTAAAGGACCTTTATTAGTTTATAATTATATAAAACCACCCCTTTTTCTTAGCATTTAAATTTTTAAACACACTTTCACCACATTTTGCACGGAACATCCTGCTAAAATTTAGGGTGTGACAATACTAAGTACCTGAGTGTCACAATTCCAAATGAAATCCATGATGGAGAAGGGTCTTCCAGCGGGCATGACACGAGCAAGAAGGTTGCAAGCAAAGTATTGAAGTGCCGTAGCATCTCCATCCTTAGCATCAATGGTGGCACAAAAGAATTGATTCATCATGTAGTAGAAGGGTTGGAGGGTGCTTGCGTTACAGGCTTTGGCTAGAATCAGATTGTAGAAGAGGGCTGGTAATTAATTTGGCTTCAATTGATGCTCCACATGAATGGGATCTCTCTTCTCATCCTCTGAGCCAAGTCCAAGAAGCCTAGAGAAGGTCATGTAATCCACTCCATACTTCACTCCCTCGGTTGTCCAAAAGAAGGCAATCTTCCTTGCATCATAATAGAGAGATGAGTGAAATTGAGCAAGGATCTCCTCATTCCAATCATATCTAAAGCCCATGATGTCATAAAGCCCAAACTCCTTGCACCTTGCAATTTCTTGATTGAAGAATGGATCGTTGAGCTTCTTAAAGTATGCCCAATCCACATACTTGCAAGGGACAATTGGAGCCTTGCCCTTGTGCAATACTACAGAGGAGTAGAAATCCTGATGCAACTGACACCAAAATCTTCTTTCCAAATTTTCTGCCTTCTCATATTTATACACGTCCTCCTTGCGTGCATTAGTCAGTGCCACAGTTTGTTTGAAGTAATTTCTCCCCATTTCAACTACAAACCTGGGCAGAATTTGAGGATGGGTGAGCTTCGGGCATCTGGGATATTGGCGTTGATCTTCTTGAAGCTCTATTTGAAGACGTGGAGGTGTGCGAGGGTAGATTTCCCAAGCAATTCCCTTTCTAGTTGGATTTGCCCGGGAAGAAGGAGGCACAACCATGCTTGGCATCATGTAGCGAGCTTGTCGAGATGCACGAGATGGAGCTTGGCTGCTGCTAGCAGGTTCCTTGCCGAGGTGACGGTTAGGTCGTAGCTCCCTTGGAGGAGGAGGGCTCGGAGGGAGTCCTCTTCCACTTGAAGTTGTGGATCATAGCGACGCTTTTGCCATCTGCCCTGTAGGAGCATTCGCACGGTCTCTTCCCATAGCTTAGACATAGGATTGAGCGATTAGGATCAATATAGAAACAATAGGAGAGAAACATGCTGGCTGGAATTCTTGAAATCCTGAGAGTCCGTGCATCATGGTCCAAACCCTAGGTTCAAGAAATCGAAAGATTCTACCATGGGATTTGAGTGAAACTTGGGGTATGAGTTACTAGACATGAGTGGAGATAATGCCCTAAAGTATATTCAATTCTATCAACTACATTGAGAGATCGGGCGATTCGAAGTTTGAATACCTTAACAAAAGTTGAACGTGCGGAAAACTTCAAATTCAATGCTTCCCCGGAGTTTCCGGAGGAGAGAATGCCCTTCCTTCAAAGATTTGCAAGATTTATGCGCTTCAAGGAGAGGGAGGCGGTTTCGGTGAGGAAGAATGAATGGAACATTTTTAACCGACCCCCTCCATGGTAAATAAGGGATGGTTTTACCATTCGGAGTATCCGGACAAAGGACCGGAGTATCCGGCTCTCCCTGAGCAGAATTCTAGTGAAGGATAGGATTGAATTTCAATAGAGAGATCTCGTGATGTGAGAGGCTCACTTAGCTTGAGACTAGCCAACAATCAACAATGGGAACAATAGTCTCAAGTAAGCAAGAAAAGATTCAAATTTTCTTGAAAATTACTCTATAGCAATCAAACATGTGCATGATCTCAAACTAAGTTACGAGAATCCAATATATTCAGCTCACTCCTCAAGGTACAAAACCTTTGCTCATCAAGTGGTTTAGTGAAGATATCGTCTAGTTGTTTATCGGTGCTTACATGACTCAAAACGATATCTCCTTTGGTCTCATGATCTCTCAAGAAATGATGTCTTATATCAATGTGTTTGGTTCTTGAGTGGTTTACAAGGTTGTTAGCTAGCTTGATGGCACTCTCATTGTCACACAAGAGTGGAATCTTACTAAACTTGCAACCAAAGTCACTCAAGGTAAATCTCATCCACAATAGTTGCGCACAACAAGCACCTGCAGCAACATACTTAGCTTAGGCAGTGGATAAAGCAACAAAATTTTATTTCTTAAAACTGCAAGACACAAGGGACCGACCAAGGAATTGACAAATCCCCGATGTACTCTTCCTATCTACTTTGCAACCGGCATAATCCGAATCGGAATAGCCAAGTAGATTGAAAGTGGAGCCCTTGGGATACCACAAGCCAAGTTATGGAGTGTAAACCAAATATCTTAGAATTCTCTTAACAGCCATAAGATGACATTCCTTAGGGTTAGCTTGAAACCTTGCACATATGCACACACTAAGCATGATATCGGGCCTAAATGCATAAAGGTAAAGAAGGGATCTAATCATGGAGCGATATACCTTTTGATCTACGGCCTTGCCATGTTCATTTAGATCAAAATGTCTATTAGTTGGCATGGGTGTCTTGATAGGCTTGGCATTCTCCATGTCAAACTTTGTCAACATATCTTTAGTATATTTGGTTTGACAAATGAAAGTGCCTTCCCTGAGTTGCTTGATTTGAAATCCAAGGAAGAAAGTTAACTCGCCCATCATGGACGTCTCAAATCTCTTTGTCATGATCCTACTAAAGTCCTCGCACCAAGATTGATTAGTAGAACCAAATATAATGTCATCAAAATATATTTGGCATACAAAAGTATCTTTATCAACTTTACGAGTGAAAAGAGTAGGATCGGCTTTGCCTATCTCAAAGCCTTTCCTTAAGAGAAAATCCTTAAGGCATTCATACCATGCTCTAGGAGCTTGCTTGAGCCCATAGAGCGCCTTATGGAGCTTGTAGACGTGGTTAGCAAACTTGGAATCTTCAAAACCCGATGGTTGATGTAACACCCTAATGTAATTTTCCTAAATTTTGAGGAATTTATTTGGGCTTAAATAAAATTTCCAGGGTTTTTCTCTAATTTATCTCGCATTTAAAGTAATTTTATAACGCAAGTAATTAAAATTCATTATAGGATCAACTTGCTTGTGCATTCATGCTCGCGCATTATTTTATTTGTGTTGAGTTGTAGGGTTTGAATTCAAATTTATTTGAATCCAACTAGATTTGTTTGAATGGTTAGAGTATAAAAAAAAAGAAAAGGAAGGAAACAGGAAGGTAGGTTAGTCATTCCTTCTATTCTCAGCCATTCCTTCTATTCTCAGTCATTCTTCTATTCTCAGCCATTCCTTCTATTCTCAGTCATTCCTTCTATTCTCAGTCATTCCTTCTATTCTCAGTCATTTCTGCTATTCTCAGTTATTCTTTCTATTCTCAGTCATTCCTTCAATTCTCGGTCATTCCCTCAGCCGGCCCCATCTGTCGGCCCCTTCTTCCTCCTCCCTCTACCGGCCGCACAACGACCGCCCGAAATCTCCGGCGAGCCCTCGTGCCGGCCCGCACGCCGAGGTTGCCCCATCGCCCCACAAATAGGATCCCCAACTCCCTGGATCTCATCCCCTACCCCGTAGCCGCCCCAAAACCCTAGCGCTGCTGCCCTTCTCCTCTGCCGCGCTGCATCCTCGGCCTTGCCGTGGGCACGCCGCTCCACCGCGCCACGGGCCGCAAGAGCTTGCGCATCAGCATCGCCCCACCACCCAGAAGCTCCAGCGCCCTTCACCCGCAATCTCAGCCCGCTCCTCGGTCCGAATTTCCTCCCGAAGGCCGCCACCGATGAGCACGGCCGCCGCCGTAATTCCTTGACGCCGGTGAACCGCGGGCTCCCTTAACCCCATGATTACCTCCACAGGAGTCCCCGGAGCCGATTTACGCAAGCCAAGGACCCCGGCCACCTCGGCATCACCTTCCTCCACGAGAGCCCGACCCCTCCGCCGCCGGTCGTCGTCGTCGTCCTCCTTCCGCCGCAGCTCCGGTCTCCGCAAGCCCCTGGTGAGCATCGCATCAAACCCCCGAAGCTTATGCGCTAGATGTCCAAGCCCAGGATCCTTCCTAGCCCTCGGAACGCACGCGCCGTCATTGCGCCGCCACGCCGAGCCGCCCCCGCCATCGTGCTCGTCGCTAGAACCCCTCCCGTGCCTCGCTTTAGCCTTAGGTAGCTCGCGCTTGTCACGCGGATCACGCCCGACCCAAGCCCGGGTCGATTTGGCCCCCGGAGCGGCGGGAACGCCGAGCTCCGGCGAGCCCGAGCCGCGCGCCGCCACGGGAGTCAAATTCCGACGACCGTTCCGCCGTCCCCGCGAGCCAGCCAGATCGGACCGGTCTGTTCCAGATCGCACCGTCCGGACCCCGCTGTTCAGATCGGACCGTCCGAACCGGAATGCGTCCGAACCGTTCGATTTAGATCCAACCGCCCAGATTAGAAGCCGCGTACCCCCCCTTCGGCCATGGCGATTTTATTAAACAGCCCCTGCCCTTTTGAGGAATTAACCCGCCGTCCATCTCTAGTTCAAAAGTATTCGCAGATAGGTCCTTTTCTTCTCGTTTAGACCCCTGAGCTTTCCGGTTTTTGAACTCGCCGTCCAAGCCTTGGATTTTCACGTGCTAGCTCCTGTGTCTACCCTTTATTTGCGTTTAGATCCTCGGTTTTTGTGCAGAACCCCCGGAAGTTCTGTTTTTTTCTCGCAGATAGGTCTCTAAATCTTGTTTTAGCCCTAGATTTCGCGTCTTAGCTCCGTTTTAGGTGTTCTTTATATCCACGTGATCGTTGTAACGCGTAGAATAGTTCTAGGCTAGTTTTGTGTGCTATTCTATTGTATTGGTGTACTATTTTCTTATAGTTTTTTATGGTTGTGCATGTGTGTATGTGTGGACTATGCTTGATGATCGTGAGTAGACGCGGAGCCTTTGGACCAGTACCAGGAGCCACCATCTTTTGAAGCTTTTGAGCAGCAGTAGGAGAACTTTGAGGAAGGCAAGTATAACATGAATACCCTATCACTTTTTAATACAATTTCATACTGCATTTTAATACTGTATGCCTATAAGGATTTCCTAGCCACTTTATATCCTATATATATATATATCCTTTGGGTTGCATTTTGGTTAGTTGTGCTAGGTTCCTGCGCTATAACAAACTTGGTCCTTTTTAATTAAATTTGATTAATGGTCTTATGCAACTTAATCCCGAGAGTGGCCCTCTGTGCTGTGTGCTTGAGTGGCTCACGTCTCCGTAAAAGATGTTTTGTTAGAAACTTGGTTTAGGGGGCCAGCACAGTGCTTAGTGCTTGGTTGGCCACTCTCCATAAGGACCGGTTCATAGAGCGACAACCTGGGACAATCGCGCAACCACAAGACTGGAATGGGACGGTCTTGACTTACTAATTAGGTCATTTTGGTTCGGGAGTAACTTACCTGCGTGGGCAAGAGGGGTGGTATGCTTCAATGGTCCCTGCTCCTCCGACTTGGTCTGTGCTGTGTGTCTTGTACCCCCGGAGGTGGGCCCCATCATCGCTGATCCAGAATCCTTAGCGGTTACACCTTACCAACGTGGTCCTTTGTAACGGTCTCGTAGTGTGCTTGCTAGCCATCTCACCTAAGGAAGTGTGATGAACCACTAGCGCAGCTCACGACTTGTGGGTAAAGTTGTGCCACCTCTCGAGAGTGTAAAACTGATATATCAGCTGTGCTCACAGTCATGAGCGGCCCAGATCCTCCTTTTGATTAGTGTGGTTATCAACCTTTGATTAGGGAGATTCCCCGGGTGGTTTTGGTTTGGGTGGTCCTCAGTAGTTCTTAATTAATACTGATTATTTTCTTATGCAATTTGGGTTCATGGTAATTCATCCACTTATAGTAAATAGTTTAAATAAAATTTGCCAAGACTAAAAGCTAATGCAGTTGAGTCAGCTAGCCTAGAGCCTCATAGTTTGTGTTATACTTGTTGAGTACTAGCTTGTACTCACACTTGCCTCTCCACTCTTCTGCTCTATTCCGGACATCTTCGACTGCTGCTCAGTACTAGGCGACGTGGAGGACTACGTCAGCGGCTTCGACGATTTCTAGGCGATTGTCTCTCAGTTGACGTCCCTGTGGCGCCCCTCTTTTCATGTATTTATTTTACGCTTCCGCATTCCTTGAACTGATTCTTGATTCAGTTGTAATAAAGATATTCATTTTATAATTTATACGCTTTTATTCGTGACATGTGTTCTGATATCTTGATAATCTGTTGTATATATGCGTGACTTGATTCTGGCGCATATATGATTGCTCGATTTATGTTCTTTATAAATCGGGTGTGACAGTTGCTCAACATATACCAATTCGGAGATTGGTCCATTAACAAAAGCACTCTTCACATCCATTTGGTATAGCTTGAAATCATGGTGAGTTGCAAAGGCAAGCAAGATACGAATTGACTCAAGCCTAGCTATGTTGGCATAAGTCTCACCAAAATCCAAACCTTTGATTTGTGTGAAGCCTTGAGCAACCAACCTTGCTTTGTTCCTTGTCACCACGCCATGTTCATCTTGTTTGTTTCGAAAAACCCACTTCGTTCCAATAACATTTGCTTGGGTCTTTCTAAAAAGGACCAGACTTCATTCCGTGTGAAGTTGTTCAATTCTTCTTGCATAGCCATCACCCAATCCGGATCATCCAGAGCTTCTTCTACCTTAAGTGGTTCCAAGGAAGAAACAAACGAGTAATGTTCACAAAAAGTTGCCAAACGAGAACGAGTAGTTACCCCTTTACTTATGCTTCCAAGGATGTTATCTACAGGATGATCCTTTTGGATATTTTGATGGATTCTTGGATGAGGAACTTGAGGTTCATTTGCATTGGTTCAACTTCTTGTTTAGCCTGAGATTGATCTTGATGTGGAGTTGAGGGTTCAACTTCTGTAACCCGAATAGTCCGGTCCACAGTCCGAATATTTCGGATAGGGGATCTGGAGTCTCCGGACGTATGGCTGGAGTTTCCGGGTTGCGCGGCGGAGGTGGATGTAGATGACCTTCTCAACATCAACATATCATCATCATCTTGATCTTCTTGTTCTTGAGGCTTTATTTCACCTGTGGCTAGCTTCTTGATTGCCTTGCTTAGTGATTCTTCCATGCGTACAACACCATCAACTTGCTCCCCTTGAGAGCCATTAGATTCATCAAATGTCACGTCACACTTAACTTCAACACAACCGGAGGTTTTGTTGAAGACACGATAGCCATGAGCATTTGAGGCATAACCAAGAAGAAAACCTTCATCAACTTTAGGTGCAAATTTAGAGTTTTTGGGCTTCTTGTTAAGAATGAAGCACTTACTTCCAAAAACTCTAAAGTAAGACACGTTCGGCTTTTTACCTAGTAGAAGCACATAGGCTGTCTTGTTCAAGATCTTGTGTAGATAAAGGCAATTAATGGCATGGCATGCCGTGTTGATTGCTTCCGCCCAAAATTGATCCGAGACCTTGTATTCATCAAGCATTGTCCTTGCGGCTTCAATGAGAGTTCTATTTTTCCTTTCAACAATTCCATTTTGTTGTGGAGTATATGGAACGGAGAACTCATGACCAATGCCCTCTTCATCTAGGAATTTTTCAATGTTGATGTTCTTGAATTCAGTGCCATTGTCACTTCTCACTTTCTTGATCTTGGTTTCGAATTCATTTTGAGCTCTCTTTGCAAATTTTTTGAGTGTATCTTGCACTACACTTTTGTCATGCAAAACGAATACCCAAGTGAAACAAGAATAATTATCAACAATGACAAGACCATATTTATTACCACCAATACTCATATAAGCCACCGGGCCAAATAAGTCCATGTGTAGTAGTTCCAATGGCTTGACGGTGGTGACAATGCTTTTTGATGGATGAGGAATACCAACTTGCTTTCCAGCTTGACAAGCACTACAAATACGATCTTTCTCAATAGAGACAGTGGTTAGTCCTAGAATGTGACCCCCCTTTAGGAGTTTGTTGAGGCTTCTCATCCCAACATGGGCTAGTCGGCGATGCCATAACCAACCCAAGCTAGAGTTTGCCACCAAGCATGTATCAAGTTGTGCCTTTTCTTATGAAAAATCCACTAGATAAAGCTTTCCCTTGAGTATGCCCTTGAAGGCAACGGAGTCATCGCTTCTCCTAATGACGGTCACATCTTCATCAGTAAATAAACAATTGAAGCCCGACGCACAAAGTTGTGATATGGACAACAAATTATGCCCAAGTGATTCAACTACGAGAACCTTTGAAAGAGAGAATTTTGAGTTTAGATCAATTTTACCGGTGCCAATCACTTTTCCCTTTTGATTTCCAGCAAAGGTAACGTAATGATCACCAGCGGATTCTTTCAAAGTTTCAAACATACTTCCTTCTCCAATCATATGATTTGTACATCCGCTATCAATTATCCATGTGGATCCACCGGAGAAGTATTCCTACAAAACAAGATTATTCCCTCTTTTTAGGTACCCAACAATACTTGGGTCCTTGAGTGTTAGTCACAAGCACCTTGGGTACCCACACATGGCTTCTCACCTTAGTGTTCTATGAGCGGTGACCCACAAATATAGCAACCACTTTACCACGATGGTTCCTAGTTAACACATAATCCGCATAAAAAGATATTTGAGAGGATGACTCTTGTCTTAGGAGCTTGGAACTTGTCTTGGTTTAATGAAGATGCGACAATTTTGGCACCTTCATCACATGTTGTGCCTCTCTTGACAAACTTCATATGACTTGTACCTTGTGTCTCACCAATTCCCTTGCGGATGAAAGTAGTCATGTTCACTAGACCTCCATTTGCTCCTAAGGCGGCCTTCTTGTTCTTCTTGACATATGAGATGGTTTGAGATGCACCATCTTCATTCTTTCCAAGTCCCTTACCTTTCTCAAATCCATACTTGCTCATGTACTTTGATCCAAATCCCTTGGTATGCTTCTCAAACTCATCTACCCTTGGTGAGGGATTTCTCTTGAGTACTTGCTTGTGAGATGGTGCTTCTTCTTGCACTAATTGAGTGAGTCTAGTAATCTCTTTCTTCATGGCATGCATTTCGGCATGGTTAGTAGCACAAGTTTGAATATAAATATTAAAGCATCATGCACAACCGTTACGAGTTGAAGGACTAGATGACTTTGATGACTTACAAGCGTTTGAGCAGCTTTCCAAGACAATATTAACTTTAACTTCAAATGCCGTGTGAATGGCTTGCAAGCTTGTTAAGCTTTCTTGAAGTTTTTCATTGTGTTTCTTCAAGTTAGCATGAGTGTCTTCAACTAAAGAGAGTTCTTTAGTTAAGTTATTCACTTTCCTCTTTTCACTAGTAAATGACTCTTCTACCTCAAGAAGTATGCTATCCTTGGCTTTTAGGGACTCCTCAAGTCTCTTATTTTCCTTCCTTTCATTGGTAAGGTTCTTTTCAAGAGCTTCAAATTTTTCTCTCTCAAGCCTAAACAATTCTTTTTGTGATTCAAGAGTCTCATCTAGGCCATCTAGTTTCATTATTAGTTTCATCATTCTAGTTGCCGCACTCTTGCCATATTGTTTAATGAGACTAGCAATTTCATGTTCCTCATCTAGTTCATCATCCGATGAGTTTGGGGATGTTACCTTTGTGTTCTTTGCCATCAAACACATGATTGGACCTTGATCTTCATCATCGGTGAGATCTTCAAACAAACTTGGTTGATGCGAAGAGGAGGTCTAGAATGCCATAGTTGCAACATCTTCATTGTCGGAGTTGCTTTCTTCATTTGAATCCCATTCTTGACCAAGATGAGCTTCACCGGCACGCGTTTTGTATCTTGGCTTGTCACTCTTGGAAGAGCTCTCCTTGGTATCCTTGTTCTTCTTCTTTTCTTCCGGACAATCCATAATGAAATGCCCGATTTTCTTACAACCAAAACAAGGTTTGCTTGATCTTCTTCTTGATTCATACTTGTTCTTGCCAAGGTTTCGGAATTTGCTCTTCCTTAGAACCTTTCTAAAGTTTTTGATGAAGAAAGCCATTTGCTCATTGTCAAGCTCATCACCTTCATAATCACTAGAGTCATCATCCTTTGAGGATTGGGTAGCCTTTTCCTTGCCCTTTAACTTTGCTTGAAGAGCCAACCCATTGTTCTTTGCCGCTTGCTCTTGGAGGTCGGCCAAATCTTGATTGATCTTGACCCTCTTTAATTGATCATGGTGAGCTTCTATTCTTCCAAGAACATTCTCGGCGGTGAAGTGTTTAAAACCCCTTTCAGCTCTTATCAAGCTAGGTAGTGTGACATCCCTAGCCATGTAGACAGTTAAGAGCTTGTTCACTATCTCACGATCAATCCATTTATCTTCACCAAGTGACTTGATTTGATTGGTGATCTTCTTCATTCGATTGTACATTTCTTTGATGGTTTCATCTTTCTTCATGGAGAAAAGACTTAGTTCATCTTCTAATATTTTGATTCTTGACTCACGAACTTTTCTTGATCCTTGATGATTCACTTGGAGTGTATCCCAAGCATCCTTGGCGGTGAGAGCATCTTCAATCTTGTCAAACTCTTCAGCACTTACGGAGGAGTGGAGGATGTTCAAAGCTTGGTAGTTGCGTTGCAAAGCATAAGCTTGAAGCGGTGTAGGAGTCTCATCATCATCCGGAATGTCACAACCAACTTCCAAAATCTTCCAAAGATCCTTATGAATAGCACTCAAGAAACCAAACATCTTTGTCTTCCATTGATTATAGCCCATGCCATCAAAGTGAGGTGGCTTTCCCATATGAATTGAGACATTGTGTTCACTTGAAATTTGAAAGGTATAGTCATGACCCACTCAGTAATAGTTGGTTCTTTTCTTCACTTTTGATGAGCTTGAGGATCTTTTCTTGTAATCGGTGTCTGAGTCATCACTTGACTCGATTATGATCTTGGTGTTGAATTTCCCTTTCTTTCTTTGCAGTTTCTTCTTCTTCTTCCATGCCTTCCACTCTTGGAATGACATCTTATCATCGGTTGTTTACAAGTCATCTTCTTCTTCTTCGTGTTGACCATTCTTTTTCAGGCTTTCCCGATGACTTCTCCTTGTCAACTTCATCGGTTGGATTGATAGGAGCCTTTGATGAAGTATCACTCGACATCTTAATTCTCCAAGCGGTTAGGCTTCAAAGATGGAGAACCTTGCTCTGATACCAATTGAAAGGATCTCAAGAAACTTAAAACACTTTAAACATTTTCAATAACACAGATGTTCGGATACTCCGGGTTTTGTGTCCGGAGTTTCCGGAAATATTGTCCAGACTATCCGGGTATGAAACAATGTAAGCACTAACAAGATATTGATGCTGCAATTTAGATCGAGTAAATTTAGACAAGTTAGTGATACCTTTAGAGCGTTTTTTACCAGTTGTCTTGCTCTAGAGACTAGTATAATTGTAGATCGGCCTCAAACCCTAGAAAGTTAGTCTCACAAGCAAATACCTAATAAAAGAAAAGTAAGGAACACAAGAGAGAGAATTTGTTTTCCGAAGTTCACTCCCAAAGGAGCTACATCTCCGTTGAGGAAGGATTCAAGACACAGTGCTCAAGAACCCCTATGCTCCTCTTCCAAGGGTGAGACCAACACTCAAACCCAAGGTTACTTACTATGTGTTCCTTCTGAAGGAATGACGATTACAAACTTCTTGTGTTGCTCGCAACTTGCTTGAGCACTCACAAGTGACGCCTAGCCGTCTAGGAGTTTGAAGCTCCAAGAGTAATAAACTTGAATCCACCAGCTAGACAAGGATGTTGTGCTTAAGAGATGGAATGGAAGCTTACTAGCACAAATCTTTGCTCTTGCAACAATCTCACTTGAATCCCCAAAGGAAATCACTCAAGAATGAAAAAAAGGGAAGTGAGAGAGCTCTTCTTTTGCTTGCAAGTGTTTTCTAGTCGAATTGAGCAAGAGAGCTTTGAATGAAGGGGTATGGGGGGTATTTATACCCCCTCTCACACAAAACTAGCTGTTGGGTAAAGGATACCCGGATACTCCGGGTATATGTCCGGATACTCCGGACACTGGGGTCCGGAGACTCCGATCTCAGAGAAACTACGGATGGGGAGCAGTTACCCGGAAACTCCAGGTGTTTATCCGGATACTCCGGAACACTATGTCCGAACATTCCGGACTATGAACTGGACAATTCGGGTATAATAAGGAATTTCACAAGGAGGCTGTTTATAGTGGTAGGTTTGATTCTCATGGTTTTTGTAGGTTCTCTTGAGCACAACTACCACGTCAACACCTGTGGATCAAAGTTCCTCTTGATAGTACGGTGTTCCTATACTCAATTTCAAAATAAAATCTAATTCTTCAAGTAAATTTGAAACACCGCTTTTCATTTCCCTTTTGAGGGGTCATGTTTTGTAATACGCTTTGCTTCATCACCCTTAGCCCCTACACACATGCTCGATAACATGATTAGATATGCATGTGCTTTGTCATCTACCACCAAAACCCACTAAGGGGCCTAGATATCTTTCAGCGTGGTGTATCATTGAGGCAAGGAGAAGGAACCGTCCCAACAGGTCCCATGATGATGACGACAATGACCGCTTCCCCGCCTTCACCTCCAACATCACTGAAAAATCCTATCCTAAGGAGTTCAAACCAGTAGGAATCCTCAAGTATGACAGCAAGCAGGACCCGCGCTAATGGATCCGATGCTACTCCGTTGCCATTGAGGTTTCAAGGAGATCCAACTCCACCAAAGCTCTCTACTTCCTGGTAGCTTTGGAATTCGTGCCCTCACTTGGCTTGAAAGCCTCAAACCAAACTCCATCAACTCCTGGGTGGACCTCAAATGGGCCTTCATCAACAACTTCCAGGGATCCATGATTAGAGCATGCACTCGCCACAATCTCTCCCAGGTCAAGCAAGAGATGAACGAGACTCTGAGGTCCTACACCCGGTGTTTCTTCGAGATGCGCACCACCATCGCCAGCATCACCAACGAGGACGTCATCCGGTGCTTCTAGAACAGGCTCTTCTTGAAGCACACGTACCACAACTTTGGACGCAACTGCCCGACTACCGCCGTGGAGCTACGTGACATGATGGCATGGTGGGCTGATCAGGAGGACGAGGAGAACGACCGCTTCCCCAAGTGCACCAGCAACAAGCAGGGCAATGGCAATAGCCACTTCGATAAGGGCCAGCGGAACCACTCAGGGAACCCCGAAAAGTGCTAGCCAGACCAAGAAGTCGCGGCCGTTGAGCACAATCCGCGTGGCAAGAAGTTGGGGAAAAATGACTCACAATTTGAGAAAGTCTTGCACAAACAATGCCCAATGCACCCGAAGTCACGACACATGCTCTTCGAGTGCGTCAGCCTCCACAAGTCACTCAACGCTCCACCTCTTCCCCAAGCAGGAAAGCAAAAGGACCCGGAGGACGACAACGAGATCGACAAGTCGGGGGCTCAAGATTTCTAGAACCCCAAAGAACATCATCAATGTCATCTTTGGTGGAGATGGAGGATTCCCCTCCAAGCGCGCGCAGAAGTTGAACCTGCACAAAATCCTCTCTTTAGAGCCTACCACGCAAAAGCCTTTGAGATATAGCAAGGTCCAGATCTCCTTCTCCAGGGATGATCAATGGACCAGCTTCTCCAAGCCAGGAAAATTTCCACTCGTCCTAGATCCTGTTGTGGCGGGCTCATAGCTGACCTAAGTACTCATCGATGGTGGGAGCGGTCTCAACCTGCTTTTCGCGAGTAGTCTGAAGAAGATGCGCCTGGACATCTCCAAGATGCTCACCCCCAACAGAGCTCCATTCTATGGTATCTTCCCTGGAAATGCGGCTACACCACTCGGCTCAGTGGTCCTACCAGTTACCTTTGGGATGAAGGACAACTACCGCATGGAGTACATCAAGTTCGAGGTGGCTGACTTCAAGTCATCATACCATGCATACACAACAATATCCTTCGGGTTGAAGAATGCAGGAGCCACCTATCATCGGACCATCCAACTCTGCCTTGCGGATCAGCTAGATCGCAACGTTGAAGCTTATGTGGACGACGTGGTCATCAAGACCAGATCCCACGATGAGTTCATCCTTGATCTCGAGGAGACATTCAATAGCTTACGCAAATTTTGATGGAAGCTTAACCCAACCAAGTGCGTCTTCAGCATGCCACAAGGGAAACTACTCGGTTTCATCAGTTCTGGGATTTCTGTGAAAGCAGTTCCATTGAAGTCAAGTACGTTCAAGTGGCTCACTCGTGGGCCAACGGCCAAGTTGAGCGCGCCAATGGCTTAGTTCTTGACGGCTTGAATAAAAGACTCTATGATGAAACCAGCAAAAAGGGTAGCAAGTGGATCAATGAGATCTCGTCAGTAATCTGGGAGCTTCGCACACAACCAAGCAAAGCCACAGGACAGTCACCTTTCTTCCTCATGTATGGGTCAGAAGCAATATTACCAGCTAACGTAATGTGGAAGCCTCCTAGACTGGAGATGTTTGAAGAAGGCTGACACTGCAAGACATCTCAAGCGCGACTCAGCTGAGGAAATCAGATGCAACGTCTTGATCCAGTCGTCCCACTACTTAAAAGGAGTCCGTCGTTACCATGATCGGAATGTTCAACGACGTTCTTTCAATGCTGGATATATGGTTCTTCGATGAATCCAGGATGACATTGGGTTACACAAGCTTAACTCGCGATGGGAGGGGCCTTTCATCGTGCACAAGGTTACAGGCCCTAGGTCATATCGCTTATAGTACCCTGATGGCCAGGAGGTTCCTAATTCCTGGAATATCGAGCATCTATGCCGTTTTCATCCTTAGTCAACCAAAATGTGTTCTGTCAGCACCTGGAGATCAATACTTCCTGTACAACTCCATTTTATTGGTTTACGACTGGTATTGCGCGCAAGTTTGCGAAAGGGGCCTCGCTCCCATACTTCCAGTAACAGATTACTAGTTTCTGACTACTATCTTATGTTCCTGAAGGGGCCTCACGCTCATACTTCCAGTATAACTCCATTTTACTGGTTTAAGATAGGTATTACGAGCAAGTTTGCTGAAGGGGCCTCGCTCCCATACTTCCAGCAACAGATTACTAGTTCCCCACAAGTATCTCTGATGTTATTGAAGGGGCCTTGCTCCCATGACAAGGCGTTTACTAGTTTATGACTAGTTCTACATGTGTTCAACTACTTCAACTACTCGTCTCGCCTATAAATCTAGTTGGACTCGACTCCGGCTAGATAGCTTCATCGATTGTTCAAGATCTAGCAGCAAATTGGCCGAGGCCTAGGCTCGGGGGCTGGCGCCACCGACTGCTAGGTATATACTATACTACTCATCTGGCTCCCTGGCTCAGGGGCTGCATGCGACAGGGCACTTAGCATGTTTTCAGCGATAGCTCTCATGCTTTAAGGCTGGACACTGTAAAACTACTCGGAAGATCCCGATTCAAGAGGCTTTTGAAGATTTATTTTGGGAAGATAATTGTTAACCATTATTTCTTGGATTTTATTCCGTAGTAAGGGGTTTTTCAGATTATTACCTAGAGGTCTTATCTAGTCATTGACTCAAGGAACTAGATCTGATTTGAGCGGTAATTTAGGGTGTTTTTTGGAGAAGTTATTTGTTTAACCATTTTTTCAGGGAATTCATCCCCAAAAAAGCAGTTTCCGAATTACTGAGCCAACTTGCCCATCTTAACCGTCAAATCTTTATTGTCATATATTGCATGCCGCGATTCTATGGATCCTTTATTCCAAACCTTGGTTATTCGGATTCAAGGCTCGGGGACTTCGGGACACGTGTCATCAGCGACTTATTTTTCAAATATGTTGGAAGACAAGGACAGATGACTCAAGATTAAATTGACCCTCAGCATGATTCTACAAGTCAACCTAAGGCTCGGGGGCTACTCCATATGGAGTGTGAGTTTAATTATACCCCATACAAAAGAAGACTTGACAACTAGTCGGGGTATGAGCACCTCACAGCCTCGATGTAGCCAAGGATGTATTCGGAGGACACCTTCAAGATGGAGTTCGGGGAAACTCGAAGACGCCTTCAGAAGTACTCGGATGCCTGCAATACTCAACTACAAAGAGCTCGGGGCTTGCCAGACCTGGGCCCACAGGATTGTGCACATAGTGTACATTTTCTAAGATAAGGGATGGGATATGACCCACGCCCTACATCTGTTGTAACTACTCGTAGCGTAGTAGATCTACTCGTACAGTAGTAAAACTAGTCGGAGATGATCAGAAACTATCCAAAAAGTACTCAGGTAGGACTGCTGGGCTTGTACCTGACTAGAACTTTCATGTAAACCTGTTCCCCTAGACTATATAAGAGCGGACACGGACCCCCTCCAAATGGGAGATCACTCGACACCACCTAAGGCACTACAAACCACACAGGACGTAGGGTATTACGCTCTCGATGGCTCGAACCTATCTAAACCTTGTGTTCCTTGCACCTTCAAGCTCCTGATCTCGGCAACACGCTACCTACAAATTCACCACCTCGAGGGTATCCCTCGGTGGGTGTGGCGCTAAAACACCGACAGGTACGTTCTAGTCGGGGACAACTTATACAAGCGTGGATCAACATCAGGCATAGCCATGAACTGTGTCCGTACGAAGGAAGGCAGAAAGATACTCAAGGAGATTCACGAAGGCATGTGCAGGAACCATACTGCTTCTTGCACACTAGTCGGAAAAGCTTTCAGATCCGGGTTCTACTGGCCGACTGCTTTGGCAGACGCCAAAGCACTCGTTCGCCGGTGCACAAACTACCAGTTCTTCAGCAAGCAATCTCACGTCCCAGCCCACAACCTTATTACCATACCACCTTCATGGCTGTTTGCATGCTGGGGCCTGGATATGATAGGGCCCTTGATAACTGGGCCAGGAGGTACTACTCACGCGTTGGTGGCCATCGAAAAGTTTACGAAGTGGATCGAGTACAAGCCAATTACAAAGCTCTCTGCAGATCGAGTGGTTAGCTTTATCTACGATATCTTACACTGATTCGGCTTCCCCAACACCATCATCATGAACCTAGGATCCAATTTCCACTCGCACCAGTTTTGGGGCTTTTGTGAACGCAATGCCATTGAGGTCAAGTATGTTTTAGTGGCTCACCCACGGGCCAACAGCCAGGTTGAGCGCGTGTCGGTGTTTTACCACCACGCCCACTGAGGAATACCCTCGAGGTAGTGAGTTTGTAGGTAGGGTATTGCCGAGATCAGGAACTCGAAGGTGCAAAGAAACACAAGGTTTTAGACAGGATCGGGCCACCGAGAGCATAATACCCTACGTCTGTGTGGTTTGTATTACCTTTGATGGTGATTCTCCCCAAGAGGGTCCCTATCCGCCCTTATATAGTCTGGGAAGATAGGTTTATATGGAAGTCCTAGTCAGGTACAAGCCCAGAAGTCCTACCCGAATTCTTCTTGGGTAGTTTCCTACCAAGTCCAACTAGTCTAACTAATGTAGGAGTAATCCTACTGCATACGAGTAGTTACAAAAGATGTAGGGCGTGGGCCATGTCCCATCCTGTATCCTAGTAGAAGTGTGCCACATGCGCAGTCCCGTGTGCCTGGGTCTGACAAGCCTCCGACCTCTTCGTAGCCAAGTATTGCAGGCGTCCGAGTACTTCTGGAGGCGTCTTCGAGTTATCCCGAACTTCATCTTGAAAGTGTCCTCCGAGTACTTCTTTGGCTGTGTCGAGGCTGTGAGGTTCTCATGCCCCGAGTAGTTATCTAGTCTTCTTTATATGGGCTGCGATAAAACTCGCACTCCATATGGAGTAGCTCCTGAGCCTTAGGTTGACTCTTAGAATCAAGCTAAGGGTCAATTTAATCTTGAATCTTTTGTCCTTATCTTCCAAAAAATAAGTCGCTGATGACACGTGTCTCGCAGCCTCCGAGCCTTGAATCCAAATCTCCAAGGTTTGAAATAAAGGATCCAAAGAATCGTGGTATGCAAAAGATTTGATGGTAAATATGGGTAAATTGGTGTGGTAAATTTAAAAACCTCTTCTTTCTGGATAAGTTCCCTGAAAAAATGGTGAAACAAACAACATCCCCAACAAACCCAAAAAATTACCTCTCATACCAATCTTTGTACCCTGATCCAATAACTAAATAAGACATCTAGGTAACAGATTGAATAACCCCTTATTCCGGAATAAAGTCACTGAAATAATGGTTAACAAACCTATACCCAAGACAAATCTTAAAAAGCCTCTTGGATCGGGCATTGTCAAAGAATTGTATAGCGTCCAGCGTGTAAGCATGAGAGCTGCCCCTAGAGGCATGCTGAGTGCCTTATCACATCAAGCCCCCGAGCCAGGAGCCAGATGATAGTCATAAAGTTGTCGTTGCAGAAAAGTGGCGCTAGCCCCCGAGCCCAAGCGTAGAGTAAGTAGCCACTAGTGCATGAGCAGTCGATGAAGCCATCTAGTCTGAATCGATCTTGACTAGGATGCTAGTTAAGACAAGTAGTCGAACAGGTGTGGAACCAGTTGTAAACAAGTAAAGTTCTTATCATGGGAGCAGGGCCCCTTCAGTAACACAGTGTACAAGTCAAAACCAGTAATATGTTACTAGAAAATAAGGGAGTGAGGCCCCTTCAGCAAACTTGCACATGATACTGGTCGTAAACCAGTAAAACGGTGTTATACTAGAAGTATGAGCACAAAGGCCCTTTAGAAACCCAAAAGACTAGTTGTACTCTAGTAATTAGGTATTGGGAGTATGAGAGCGAGGCCTCTTCAGTAAACTTGCACATAGTACCAGTCATAAATGGGTAAGATGGAGTTATACTGGTAGTATCAATCTCTAGGAACCAATAGGACTACAAAACTAGTTGGAATCGACTCCGACTAGTCGGCTTCATGGACTAGTTGATGAAGGATGAAACCGATGTAGATGTTTAATATTCCATGAATTTGGTACCTCCTAGCCATCCGGGTAGTGTAATCGATAAGATCCGGGGCCTGTAACCTTGTGCATAATTAAAGGTCCTTCCCATCATGAGTTGAGCTTGTGTAGCCCGGTATCATCCTGGATTCGTCGAAGAACCATATCTCCAACATTGAAAGAGCACCGTTGAATGTTCTTGTCATGGTAATTACGAACTCCTTGTAGGTAACGGGCCAACTGCAACAATGCATATCATCGGATTTCCTTAGTTGAGTCAAGTTCAAGCTATTTTGCAGTGTTAGCCTCGCCTTCTTCAAATATCTCCAGTTGTGAAGACTTCCACATCACATCAGCTGGTAATATGGCTTCAGACCCGTATACGAGAAGGAAAGGTGATAGGCCTGTGGCTTTTCTTGGTTGAGTGCGAAGCCCCTAGACTACTGATGAGATCTCATTGATCCACTTGCCTCCCTTTTTGCAGTTCTCATCATGAAGTCTTTTCTTCAATCCATCAAGAATCAAGCCTTTGGCGCGCTCTACCTGGCCATTGGCCCACGAATGAGCCACCGAAACATATTTGACTTCAATGGAGCTTCATTCAAGAAAATTCCAAATCTGATACGAGTGAAAATTGGATTCCAAATATGTGATAATTGTGTTGGGAAAGCCAAAATGGTGTAAGGTGTCGCAGATGAAAGTAACCACTCAATCTGCACTGAGCGTTGTGATCGGCTTGTACTCGATCCACTTGGTAAATTTGTCGATGGCCACCAACACGTGTGTGAAACCTCCTGGCGCAGTTGAGAAAGGCCCTATCATGTCCAGGCCCCAGCATGCAAACAACCATGAAAGTGGTATGGTGATAAGATTATGAGCCGGAACATGAGGTTGTTTGCTAAAGAATTGATAGTTGGTGCCCTGGCGGATGAGTGCTTCGGCATCTACCAAATCAGTCGGCCAGTAAAAACCAGATCAAAATGCCTTGCCGGCTAGTGTACGAGAGGTTGCATGGTTCCCGCACACGTCTTCGTGAATCTCTTGGAGTATCTCTTTGCCTTCCTCTGTGCTGACACCACTTAATGAGTATGCCTAATGCCGATCCATGCTTGTACAGATTGCCCCCGACTAGAACATATCCTTTGATGTGCTGTAGGATGTGAGTGGCTTTAGCACTTTTTGGGTCGACGCCGGGAGATAGTTTGTGCTCCTGGATGTAGTCGATGAAGGCCACCCTCTAGTCGACCTCAATCATCAAGACCTTTCGGTCGGGTTCCTTGGGACCTTGAGCGATGGAACTTGAGTCTGGTGCCTTGATGGAAGGGTGATGCAGCTCGTGAACAAAAACTCCCGATGGGATGTTAGCTCAATCAGAACTCAGTTGGGAGAGCACGTCCGCGCCCACATTGTTGTCACGAACCACATGGTGAATTTCCAACCCCGAGAAATTTTCTCGAGCTTGCGTATTTCAATGACGTAGGCATCCATGGTGTCCTTATTGATGTCCCACTCCTTGTTGACTTGTTGAACCACCAGTAAGGAGTTGCCATAGACGAGTAATCGCTTGATGCCCAGGGAGATTGCTAGGCGTAGCCCGTGCAACAATGCCTTGTACTCAGCCTCATTGTTGGAAACCCGAATAGTATTTGAAATACGTACTTGAGCTGTTCTTCTCTTGGGCTGATGAAAAGTACTACCGCACCACCGCCATCGAGCTTAAGTGAACCGTCAAAGTACATGACCCAATGCACCAGCTGGTTGGTTGGGGCTTCCACTTGGTTTTCTCACCACTCCGCAATGAAATCAACTAGTGCCCATGACTTGATGGCTGTCCGGGGCTTGAAGTTGAGTGTAAGTTCTCCCAGCTCCACTGCCCACTTGGAGATGCGCCCGGTGGCGTCCCGATTGTGGAGGATATCCGCCAATGGGAAGTCGGAGACCACCAAGATGTTGTATGCATCGAAGTAATGGTGAAGCTTCCTAGAAGTGATGAGTATACCATAAAGTATTTTCTAAACCGTTGGGTAACGAACCTTAGATTTAGAGAGGACTTCACTGATGAAGTAAACTGGTCGCTACACCCTAAAAGTGTGGCCTTCTTCCTGTCGTTCCACCACGATTGCTGTACTAACGATGTGAGTAGTTGCGGCAATATAGAGTAGCAGATTCTCGCTTGGTTGGGGAGCCATCAGGATGGGTGGTGACTGCAAGTGATGTTTGCGATCTTGTAGCGCCTGGTTTGCCTCCTTGGTCCACTTGAACTTGTCGTGGTGCTTGAGGAACTTGAAGAAGGGTAGTCCCCTTTCTCCAAGTTGGGAGATGAATCGGTTGAAAGCTGCCATGCAGCTAGTGAGCTTCTGGACATCCTTGATCATCTTTGGAGCATCCATGGCTATGATGGAATTAATCTTCTCTGAATTTGCTTTGATCCCATGGTGATTGACAATGAACCCAAGTAGTTTTCCTTGAGGCACACCAAAGACGCATTTTGTCAGGTTGAGCTTCCATCAAAACGGTCGCAAGCTGTTGAAAGTCTCTTCAAGATCGGTGATGAACTTGTCGTGGGACCTGGTCTTAATGACTATGTCATCCACGTAAGCTTCAACGTTGTGGTGTAGTTGGTCCGTAAGGCACAGTTGGATGGCCCGTTAATAGGTGGCTCCTCCATTCTTCAACGTGAAAGACATTACGGTATAAGCATATGCTCCAAAGGGGGTGATGAATGCTGTTTTGATCTGGTCCTCCTCCTTTAGAGCTATTTGATGATAGCTCGAGTAGCAGTCAAGGAAGGAGAGCAAGACGCAGCCAGCCGTGGAGTCGATGACTTGATCGATGCGTGGGAGCGCGAAAGGGTCCTTTGGGCAGTGTTTATTGAGATCAGCATAATCCATACACATCCTCCATTCATTATTATTCTTTTTTAGTAGAAGTACAGGGTTAGCTAACCACTCGGGGTGGTAAACTTCTTTGATAAAACCAGCCGCGAGTAGTTTTGCTAGCTCTTTCTTGATGGCCTCCCTCTTGTCGGGGGCGAAGCGTCGTAGTCGTTGCTTTTTTGGAGTGGCTTTAAGGTCGACTTTTAGTCAATGCTCAATCAACTCCTTGGGCACCCCTGGCATATCTGCTGGTTTCCATGCAAATATGTCTCGGTTAGCCCTAAGAAAGTTGATGAGCGTGCTTTCCTATTTGTCGCCTAAGCTGCCCCCGATCAAAGCATTCTTGGATGGGTCACCTTCTTGCAGCTGGATAGTCATGATGGCGACATCGCTGAGGTTAGATTTAACCCTCGACTGGCTTGGCCGCTGGTTGGAGATCTCCATCTCCGTGTTGGTCAGCTTCAGTGCAGTCACGAGTACTTCCGGAGATGGCTCTGGCGCGCGTGAAGTCACGGCGTACTCAATCGCCTCCTGGTCGCAGTCATACAACTTCTTCAGGTCACCGCGGAGTGTGAGTATTTTTGTCTTGCCTGGCATCTTGAGTAGCAGGTAGATGTAGTAGGGCACGGCCATGAATTTGGCCAACGCCGGTCTGCCAAGGATGGCATGGTATGATGAGTCAAAATCCGCCACCTTGAACTTGATGTACTCGGTGCAGTAGTTGTCCTTTGTCCCAAAGGTGACTGGTCGGACCACTGACCCGAGTGGTGTAGCCGTGTTACCCCGGACGATGCCATAGAAAGGAGACTTGCTGGGAGTGAGCATCTTGGAGATGTCCAGTCCCATCTTCTTGAGAGTACTCGCGAATAGCAGGTTGAGGCCACTCCCACCATCGATGAGTACTCGGGTGAGTTGTGAGCCTGCCATGACAGGGTCTAGGACAAGTGGGAATTTTCCCAGTTCGGAGAAGCTGGTCCATTGATCGTCCCTAGAAAGGGAGATCGGGACCTTGCTATATCTCAGAGGTGACCTGGAAATCTTGAGCCCCTGACTTGTCACCCCCTTCTTCGTCATCCTCCTTTTCCTTTCGCTTTCCTGCTTGGGGGAGGGGTGGTGCATTGAGTGATTTTTGGCTTGTGACTCACTCGAAGAGCATATGACGCGACTTCGGGTGTATCGGGCATTGTTTATGCATGACTTGCTTGTAGTCCGAGTGGTTGTTCCCTGACTTCTTGCCACGTGAATTGCACTCGACAGCCGCGACTTCGTGGTCTAGCTTGCGCTTTTGGGTGTTCCTTGAGTGGTTCCGTGTAACACCCTAATTTTTGCAAAGTACAAAAATAATTTGAATGGCATGATAGGTTAAAGGGTTACATGATTTTTGAGAAGCAACTTTCTTAAAGTATAAAATAAATATAAGGAAAACATATGTCATGCGCATTCATGCTCTTTGCATTGTCTCCTTGGTTGTATTTCATTTGGATTTAAGTTTGAATTCAATTCCTTGATTCAAATTCAAAAGCATTTGCTCTTTCTCTTTTTCCCCCCTCTTTTCTTCCCCTTGGGCCCAGCCCAGCCCGGCTGGCCATCCCCCTTCCTCTCCCTTCTTTCCCCTGCAGCGCGGCCCGCTTCCCCCTGGCAGGCCCAGCCGCGGTCTCTCTCCTCCCTTCTCTCTTCCCTCTCGCAGGCCGCTAACCCTCCCCGGCCCAGCCGCTCGCGGCCTTCTCCTCTCCTCCCTCCTTCTCTCGCGCGCGCGGCCCACTCTCTTTCCTCGCCCCGGCCCAACCCGCTCCTTTCCCCCCCGCGGCCTCGCTCCCGTCTCCGCTCTCTCCCTTCTCTCCCTCTCTCCGGCGCTGACAGGCGGGGCCCGCCTGTCAGGCCCTTCCTCTCCCCCGCGCCCGAGCCGGACCCGAGCTCGAGTCCGAGCTCGGTCCGCCCTCCGCGCCGTCCCCGCCTCAGGCCCGCACGCCCAGGCGCCCGCGGCCGCCCCCTATTTAGGCGCCGCCAGCCCCCCCGCCTACCCTAAGCCCTAGCCGCAGCTGCCGCCCGCTCAAAACCCTAGCCCCCGAGCCGCCTTCGCCGCTCGAGCTCCGGTCCGCCGCCACGCCGCCGTCTCGCTGCTTCCCGCCGTCGCACGAGCCACCCCGAGGCACCGCGTTGTGGTGAGGAAACCTCCCGGCCGTCTCTCCCTTTCCTTCCCGCGCTCCCGTGCCCGCTCGAGCTCGCCGGAGTAACCGAGCCGCCGCTCGCTGTCGCCCCGTTGCCTCGGTCGTCTTCGCCGCCTCCTTTTGCCCTAGATCGGTCCCCCGTGTCGCGCTCTCGCTTCCCGTCCAAGTCCGACCCAAAACCGAGCCGGGGATCGCTTTATCGCTTGAAGTCCGGCGAACCGCCGCCGCCTCCGCCTCGCCGCCGGCGCCCCGCCGCCGCTCCCGCGCTGTTCCCCCCGCCAGCGCGATCTCCACCGTCCGATCTAGATCCATCGGCCCGCAACAGATCCAATCGCGAGTCAAGCAGTTAGATACCGGTCAACCCGCGCCCCTTTTGCAAATAAGCCCTTTGAGTTTTCCGAAATCAACCCGCGCTCCGTCTCAGTTCAAAACTATTTGCGTTTTAGTCCTGATTCTTCCGTTTAGACCCCTGAGGACTTTCAAAATCGAACCCGCCGTCCAATACCCCTCAGTTTTGCGTGCTAGCCCCTCTGTCTAGGGTTTAATTACGATCTAGCCCCTGGTTTCTCTATTTTAGGTCCTTTTAGATCTAAATCTTCGCAGATAAGCCCCTGGAACCCCGTTTTAGCCCTAACTTCTCCGTTTTAACTCCGATTTCATCGATTCTTGCGCTCACGCGATCCTTACGACTTGTGCAATGTTTTTAAAATATTATTTTGTTCTGTTTTCATTGATTGGTGTACTGTTCTTATTTTATTTTGTTTGCTTGTATGTGCTCGTGTGCGACGTTAGACGGTGCGCAGTTCGAGGATCCACAGGGGCAAGGCTTTGAAGAATTTCCTGAGCAGCAGCAGTTTGCTAACGAAGGCAAGTGGCCCTTGATCATGTTTTCAGTCCTATTAATGTCACAATTACACCTTTACTTTTATGCATGCATGTGTCTAGAATATGAAGGAACCCAATTAAGGATATGACTAGATTTTAATTAACTTCCTTGTTTAAACCTGGGTTGTTTTATTTATGTTATAGCTACGCTAGATGCTTAATAATAGTTTTTGGATGTTTGGAGATCATGTTACCTCCTATATCTCTCATGTCCTTTGGAATATTGTTATGGCAATCGAACAAGCTTATCGAATGAATTGGAACATGGAGAACCACCCAGGAAAACAGTACAACCACAGTACTATATGGCTCTGGTCTTGGCTAATTAATTAGAAACCCTAGCTTGTGATGATCTTACCGAAAGGGCAAGAGGGGTTGCATTGACGGGGTATAGCTCGGTCCTTTGAGGCACATAGCTATGTGAACCTTGGCTGAGGTATTTTCCTCAATAGGGAGGGTTATGACCGCTTTGGCTTGAAACCTTAGCGGATTGTCACAAGATAGGGAATCTTTGTAAAGGCCTCGTAGTGAATCCCTGCCACTCACCTCGGAAGTGTTTAAGGGCCTTGCAAACCCGGGCATAAAGGGGAACACGAGCTGTGGGTAAAGTGTACAACCTCTGCAGAGTGAAAACTGATATATCAGCCGTGCTCACGGTTAAGAGCGGCTTGGACCCTCACATGATAAATGAACTTGAAGATGATTTAAGCTGCTGTTCTTTATGGTTGATGTTATTTATTTAATCAGTTTTTTATATAAGGGTTGGTATAAACTTAAATCTAGTTAATGCTTGCTAAATAAAACTTGACCAACTAAAATGCTTATCGCAGTCAAACCATGTCAGCTTATCCTTGATTTGGCCTTGCATGTCATATAATTTATTCCACTTGCTGAGTACCAACCATAAGTGTACTCACGCTTGCTTTATTAAAACCAATGCTGCTCAGAACAAGATAACTTTCCGGAGTTTCCCGAAGATATTGGAGATTTCTAGGCGAGTGTCTCCCAGTCAACTGCCTGTGAAGTTGAAGTCCGCTGCTATTTATCGACGTTTATTTATTTCGCTTAAGGTTAAGACTGTCGGTCATGTAATAAAGTTCTGTTATACTCTTATACGGTAATGCATTGTTCGGATATTCGCTTGTGACGTCTACTGTATGTGCGGAACTTGATCCTGGCGCACATATGGGATGCATTCGGTTACCTTTTCTAAACCGGGTGTGACAGAAGTGGTATCAGAGCTGTGTTGACTGTAGGACGTTAGCCTAGCTAGTAATGGTCGAATTTTAAGTCTTATCTTGCTTAGTAGCCAAGCTTCTGCCTGCTTGCTTTTGAAAACTGCTTATTTTCTTGATTATATCGTTATCCTTCTATCTTTTTCTCCTTGAGCACATGCTTGTCTCTCAAGTGTGTTGATGTTTGCAAAAATGCCATCTTGCTTTAAGGTCACTCATAGCTTATCCTCTAAATGTTTTCTATCTTGCGTTGCCCTCACTTCTGTTGCAGATGGTCAGAATCAGGCAGACTGCCCGTAAGAGCACCCGTGGACCACTGCATCCGATTCATCACTCACAGGAAGTGTCCGACCCACTGAATGACCATCACTACGACCATTCCAATGGAGGATGGGTGGACACCGACACTGAGGAAGAGCCCATGGAGTTGCCAGACGACCATCCAGAGGTCTCAAGTGGCAGCAATGAGGGCCCTGCAGGAGACTATGGAGGTGATTCAGGTGCCGCGGATGGAGACAAGGATAAGGGTGATGCTGAGGACTCCGATGCACCAGGAGATGACGATGATGATCCAGATGATGGTCCGGAGCCAGCTGTCGCCACAAACTCACCACCACCTGAGCCTCGCTACGAGAAGCAGATACTTCACTTGGAATCTGCCGAGGGTCCATTCCCCGCGCTTCTCTGGAGGGCCATGCAGAGGATTGGCTTTCCGCGGAGGCCACATTTTGAGGCTCACTTGTTCAAGAATGCACAGCAGGAAGAAGAGTGGTTGGTGTCTGTGTTGATTTGCGTTCCGGATGAGAGACCTGGATGTTGGGTGGAATATTCTAAGCACATTGACGAGGTGCCCAGGAGGACTTTGGAGGCAGGGACTAGTGAAGCTGCCCGGAGGGCACTCTACTTTCTTTGCTACGCTTACAAGGAAGAGCTCCAGGGCACTGAGTTTCAGCAGTTTCCACAGCGCAAGAGGGGAGCTACTTGTGCGCAGATTCCTGCTCCACCCCCTGGGGAAGGAAGTCTGCTCATGGACACCACACAGGAGCTGGTCGCCGCTCTCAGCACGGATCTAGATGCAGCCGGAGCAGAGATCCAGGAGGTCAAGAAGAAGTTGATGAGGACCATCAGGGAGAAGGCAATTCTGGAGGCTCGGCTGAGAGGAGATCCAGTGTTACCTCCGGAGTGCGACAGCATTGAACCAAAGGAGTATTTGCCGGAGTCACCCCCTCGCAAGCGCATTCATTATGGAGAGCCCGGCTATCGCACCACCTATCGTTAGAGGATAGATTTAGGAGTTAAGATAGGAGTAAATTTTCTTTCTAGATAGGAGTGTTCTAAGAGTCTTTTGTAATCGTTAGTACGAGCGATCTTAATAGTGTGTTAAATTAGATTAATGCGAAAGTGTGCTTGGTTTTGTGACAATGTATGAGTTGGATCTTTGTAATGATTGCGATAGGTTGTGGAGTGATGACCACAACCATATCAAGTTATTAATACAAATATATAGTTTAGTAAAATTTTGGGGATGTCTTCTTCTTGCTATCTTTATCTTGCCCTTGTTCCTATCCATTTTTCCATGATTGGATTCATGAGTCTCCTTTTTCTAACCCAATCAGATGGTGAACACCAGGTCCGGGTCAGGAGTCGATCAGCCTGCAGCGCCGCGACGGAGGGTGCGCAACAACACTAACCCTAACCCGCCACCAAGTCAACCGCACCAGACGCCACCTGCAGGAATGGAGCAGTTTCTCGCCGCCCAGACTCAGCTGCTGACCAACATGGCGAACACCATCGCCAACATGCAGGCTCAGATGAACCAAGCGCCACCACCTCCACCACCACCAGCAAGGGACAGGCACAGGGAGTTCATGAGTCACAAGCCTCCCACATTCTCTCATTCACCGGATCCACTCCAAGCTGATGACTGGATCAAGACTGTGGAGAAGATGCTCAACCTCGCCCAGTGTACCGACAGAGAGAAGGTCCTTTATGCTTCAGGCAGACTGGAAGGGACCGCCGCAGATTGGTGGGATGCTTACACAGCAGCTCATGACAACCCCGACACTATCAGCTAGCAGGAGTTCAGGAGCAAATTCAGGGAGCAGCACATACCCAAGGGCCTGATGAAGCTCAAGAAGTAGGAGTTCCTTGCACTGAAACAAGGAGCAATGTCCGTGAGTGAGTATCGTGACAAGTTCATACAACTGTCTCGTTACGCCCCTGCAGATGTCGCAGATGATGAGGAGAAGCAGGATCACTTCAGGGAGGGTCTGATTGGTCCTATCAAATATCAACTAATGGTGCATACTTTCGACAGTTTCCAGAAAATGGTGGATAAAGCCATCATGGTGGAGCATGCTCGCAAGGAGATGGGTGAGCAGAAAAGGAAGTACGAGTCACCGACGCAGTTCAGCAGTAATGCACGTCCTCGCTTCAACGCCCCGCAGGGAACACCTTTCCGCTCAGGGGGACAGAATGTCAATTTCGGGCAGAGTCAGTACCCGCGCTTCAACCAACAGGGGCAGCAGCAGGCTCAACATGCCAATCAGTCAGTGCAGCGCTCCAACTTTTAGCAGAATCGCCAGGGCACCCCTACAGGCACACCGATAAGAAACAATGCCACCGCTCCCGCCGGTGGTAATACTTGCTACCGATGTGGTGAAGCGGGACATTATGCCAATGCATGTCCCAAGAAAAGTGCTCAGCACACTCCAGGTCAGTTTAACAACAGTGGACAGAGGCAGACACCGCAGCAGCAGCAACAGCCCCGAAACAACATGCAGATGCCCCAGAGCAACAAGGGTCAGCAAAACTATGTTCGCGAGCGAGTGAATCATGTGGCCGCGGAGACCGCTCAGGAGGCTCAGGACGTTGTGTTCGGTATGTTTCTTGTCAACTCCGCCCCTGCATCAGTTTTATTCGATTCCGGAGCATCGCATACATTCATCTCAGCTGATTATGTTGCTAAGTACTCCATTCCTTTATGCACCATGCCTAATTCCATGTTAGTAAATTCACCTGGGGGAAATATGAGGGCTGTGTACCGATGTCTCGGAGTAAAAATACAAATCATGGGCAAGGAATTCTGTGCAAACCCGATAGTATTACCGTCAAGTGGTATTGATATTATTCTCGGAATGGGATGGTTGACAAAATACGACGCAGTGATTCATTGTTCCAAGCGATCTGTGGTTCTCACTAGCCAGGAAGGTGAAAGATTTGAGTTTGTTGCAACACTTCCGTCGGCGGCAGATTGTGCAGTGAATCAGTTGAAGGCAAGTTCGATGGAGGCTATCAGAGTGGTCAGCGAGTACCCGGACGTTTTCCCTGCTGATTTGCCAGGTATGCCACCTGAACGTGACATTGAATTTATTATAGATCTTTTACCTGGTACTGCACCTATTGCCAAGAGGCCATATAGAATGTCAGTTGGTGAATTAGAGGAACTTAAGAAACAACTGAAGGAATTGCTAGGTAAGGGGTACATTTGTCCTAGCTCATCACCTTGGGGAGCACCCGTGATATTCGTTGAAAAGAAAGATGGTACACAGCGGATGTGTGTTGACTACAGGGCCTTGAATGAGGTGACTATCAAGAACAAGTATCCATTGCCGCGTATAGAAGACTTGTTTGATCAGTTGAGGGGAGCCAAGGTATTCTCAAAGATTGATTTGAGATCAGGTTATCATCAGCTGAGGATACGGCCTTCAGATATTGCCAAGACAGCATTCACTACTAGATATGGATTATATGAATATACGGTGATGTCGTTCGGGTTGACTAATGCTCCAGCTTACTTTATGTACTTGATGAACAAAGTGTTCATGGAGTATCTCGACAAGTTTGTGGTGGTATTCATTGATGATATCCTGGTATACTCCAAGGATGAGGAGGAACATGAGGAGCACTTGAGACTCGTTTTGCAGAAGCTCAGGGATAATCAGTTGTATGCTAAGCTCAGCAAATGTGAATTTTGGCTGAATGAGGTTTCATTTCTGGGTCATGTCATTACCGGCGGAGGTATTGCAGTGGATCCAGGGAAAGTAAAAGATGTGTTGAAATGGGAGCCACCCACGACCGTTTCGGAAATCCGGAGTTTCCTAGGACTTGCGGGATACTACAGGAGGTTTATTGAAGGTTTCTCTAAGATAGTGAAACCCCTTACATCACTGTTAGAGAAGGACAAGAAATTTATATGGTCAGCGGCATGTCAGGACAGTTTCGAGGAGCTGAAAAAGAGGCTGACAATTGCACCAGTATTGGCTATGCCTGATATTTACAAAAGTTTCGATATCTACTGTGACGCATCTAAGCAGGGTCTTGGTTGTGTATTGATGCAAGAGGGACACGTGATTGCATATGCATCCCGTCAATTGAGAAAGCATGAACAGAATTACCCCACGCACGATCTGGAGTTGGCAGCAGTGGTACATGCTCTGAAAATATGGAGGCACTATTTGTTAGGTCACTGATGCCAGATATACACCGATCATAAGAGTTTGAAGTATATTTTCACTCAGAATGATCTCAATTTAAGGCAGCGAAGGTGGTTAGAGCTCATCAAGGATTATGACCTGGAGATACACTACCATCCCGGGAAGGCAAACGTGGTTGCGGATGCCTTGAGCCGCAAGAGCTATGTGAACGTGACGATGGTTAGCCAGATGCCTCGGGAGTTGTGCAAGGAATTCAAACGACTCAACTTGGGTTTCGTCGCTCATACGGAAGGAATCACTATAGAGGTTGAGCCGACCCTCGACCAAGACATACGGAAGGGTCAGCTTGAGGATTCTAAGATACAGGAGATAAAAGGAATGATAGAAGCAGGCAAGGCACCAGATTTTACTGAAGATGAACATGGGACAGTATGGTTCAGAAAGAGGATATGTGTACCAGATGTGGACCACCTCCGAGAGAAAATTCTGCAGGAAGCTCATGACTCAGCTTATTCTATCCATCCTGGCAGTACTAAGATGTATCAGGATTTAAAGGAAAGGTATTGGTGGTATGGCATGAAACGTGACGTTGCAGCTCACGTGGCATTGTGTGATGTGTGTCAGAGAGTTAAGGCAGAACATCAGAGACCGGCCGGATTGTTACAGCCCTTGAAGGTGCCGGAGTGGAAATGGGAAGAAATTAGTATGGAATTCATCGTGGGGTTGCCACGAACACGAGATGGTTACGATTCTATATGGGTCATAGTGGACCGACTGACCAAGGTAGCTCACTTTGTTCCGGTGAAGACTACATATACAGGTGCACGACTGGCAGAATTGTACATCTCGCGAATTGTGTGCCTGCATGGAGTACCTAAGAAGATAGTGTCAGACAGGGGTACTCAGTTTACATCTCGATTCTGGCAAAAGTTGCACGAGTCAATGGATACGAAGTTGAACTTCAGCTCCGCTTATCATCCGCAGACTGATGGGCAGACCGAAAGGACAAATCAGGTGTTAGAGGATATGCTCCGAGCCTGTGCACTAAAACATGGAGGCAGTTGGGATAAGAGTTTGCCGTTTGCAGAGTTCTCTTATAACAACAGTTATCAGGCCAGTCTAAAGATGGCACCGTTTGAGGCACTGTATGGCCGGAGGTGCAGGACTCCGTTGTATTGGAGTGAGACAGGTGAAAGTCAGCTGTTCGGGCCTGAGATCATTAAAGAGGCTGAAAGGCAGGTACAGGTTGTTCGTGAGAACTTGAAGGTGGCTCAGTCGAGGCAGAAAAGCTATGCAGATACTCGTCGACGAGAGTTGACCTTTGAGGAAGGTGACTACGTATATCTGAAGGTGTCACCTATCAGAGGTTTGCGCAGATTCAAGGTCAAAGGGAAATTGTCGCCTCGTTACATTGGTCCGTTCAAGATTCTAGAACGGAAAGGCGAGGTGGCTTACCAACTAGAGTTACCTGCACGGTTATCAGATGTGCACAATGTGTTTCATATCTCTCAGTTGAAGAAGTGCTTGAGGGTACCCGAGGAGCAGTTGCCACTGGAGGAACTGGATGTGCAGGAGGACTTGACTTACGAGGAGCACCCGATCAAAATACTGGATACGGCAGAGAGAATTACCCGGAGTAAGAGGATACGAATGTGCAGAGTTCAGTGGAGTCACCATTCAGAGGATGAGGCTACCTGGGAACGAGAGGATGAGTTACAGGCAGATTTTCCCCAGCTCTTTGCTAGCCCAGCCGAATCTCGAGGACGAGATTCCTTTTAAGGGGGGTAGGTTTCTAACACCCTAATTTTTGCAAAGTACAAAAATAATTTGAATGGCATGATAGGTTAAAGGGTTACATGATTTTTGAGAAGCAACTTTCTTAAAGTATAAAATAAATATAAGGAAAACATATGTCATGCGCATTCATGCTCTTTGCATTGTCTCCTTGGTTGTATTTCATTTGGATTTAAGTTTGAATTCAATTCCTTGATTCAAATTCAAAAGCATTTGCTCTTTCTCTTTTTCCCCCCTCTTTTCTTCCCCTTGGGCCCAGCCCAGCCCGGCTGGCCATCCCCCTTCCTCTCCCTTCTTTCCCCTGCAGCGCGGCCCGCTTCCCCCTGGCAGGCCCAGCCGCGGTCTCTCTCCTCCCTTCTCTCTTCCCTCTCGCAGGCCGCTAACCCTCCCCGGCCCAGCCGCTCGCGGCCTTCTCCTCTCCTCCCTCCTTCTCTCGCGCGCGCAGCCCACTCTCTTTCCTCGCCCCGGCCCAACCCGCTCCTTTCCCCCCGCGGCCTCGCTCCCGTCTCCGCTCTCTCCCTTCTCTCCCTCTCTCCGGCGCTGACAGGCAGGGCCCGCCTGTCAGGCCCTTCCTCTCCCCCGCGCCCGAGCCGGACCCGAGCTCGAGTCCGAGCTCGGTCCGCCCTCCGCGCCGTCCCCGCCTCGGGCCCGCACGCCCAGGCGCCCGCGGCCGCCCCCTATTTAGGCGCCGCCAGCCCCCCCCGCCTACCCTAAGCCCTAGCCGCAGCTGCCGCCCGCTCAAAACCCTAGCCCCCGAGCCGCCTTCGCCGCTCGAGCTCCGGTCCGCCGCCGCGCCGCCGTCTCGCTGCTTCCCGCCGTCGCACGAGCCACCCCGAGGCACCGCGTTGTGGTGAGGAAACCTCCCGGCCGTCTCTCCCTTTCCTTCCCGCGCTCCCGTGCCCACTCGAGCTCGCCAGAGTAACCGAGCCGCCACTCGCTGTCGCCCCGTTGTCTCGGTCATCTTCGCCGCCTCCTTTTGCCCTAGATCGGTCACCCGTGTCGCGCTCTCGCTTCCCGTCCAAGTCCGACCCAAAACCGAGCCGGGGATCGCTTTATCGCTTGAAGTCCGGCGAACCGCCGCCGCCTCCGCCTCGCCGCCGGCGCCCCGCCGCCGCTCCCTCGCTGTTCCCCCCGCCAGCGCGATCTCCACCGTCCGATCTAGATCCATCGGCCCGCAACAGATCCAATCGCGAGTCAAGTAGTTAGATACCGGTCAACCCGCGCCCCTTTTGCAAATAAGCCCTTTGAGTTTTCCGAAATCAACCCGCGCTCTGTCTCAGTTCAAAACTATTTGCGTTTTAGTCCTGATTCTTCCGTTTAGACCCCTGAGGACTTTCAAAATCGAACCCGCCGTCCAATACCCCTCAGTTTTGCGTGCTAGCCCCTCTGTCTAGGGTTTAATTACGATCTAGCCCCTGGTTTCTCTGTTTTAGGTCCTTTTAGATCTAAATCTTCGCAGATAAGCCCCTGGAACCCCGTTTTAGCCCTAACTTCTCCGTTTTAACTCCGATTTCATCGATTCTTGCGCTCACGCGATCCTTACGACTTGTGCAATGTTTTTAAAATATTATTTTGTTCTGTTTTCATTGATTGGTGTACTGTTCTTATTTTATTTTGTTTGCTTGTATGTGCTCGTGTGCGACGTTAGACGGTGCGCAGTTCGAGGATCCACAGGGGCAAGACTTTGAAGAATTTCCTGAGTAGCAGCAGTTTGCTAACGAAGGCAAGTGGCCCTTGATCATGTTTTCAGTCCTATTAATGTCACAATTACACCTTTACTTTTATGCATGCATGTGTCTAGAATATGAAGGAACCCAATTAAGGATATGACTAGATTTTAATTAACTTCCTTGTTTAAACCTGGGTTGTTTTATTTATGTTATAGCTACGCTAGATGCTTAATAATAGTTTTTGGATGTTTGGAGATCATGTTACCTCCTATATCTCTCATGTCCTTTGGAATATTGTTATGCCAATCGAACAAGCTTATCGAATGAATTGGAACATGGAGAACCACCCAGGAAAACAGTACAACCACAGTACTATATGGCTCTGGTCTTGGCTAATTAATTAGAAACCCTAGCTTGTGATGATCTTACCGAAAGGGCAAGAGGGGTTGCATTGACGGGGTATAGCTCGGTCCTTTGAGGCACATAGCTATGTGAACCTTGGCTGAGGTATTTTCCTCAATAGGGAGGGTTATGACCGCTTTGGCTTGAAACCTTAGCGGATTGTCACAAGATAGGGAATCTTTGTAAAGGCCTCGTAGTGAATCCCTGCCACTCACCTCGGAAGTGTTTAAGGGCCTTGCAAACCCGGGCATAAAGGGGAACACGAGCTGTGGGTAAAGTGTACAACCTCTGCAGAGTGAAAACTGATATATCAGCCGTGCTCACGGTTAAGAGCGGCTTGGACCCTCACATGATAAATGAACTTGAAGATGATTTAAGCTGCTGTTCTTTATGGTTGATGTTATTTATTTAATCAGTTTTTTATATAAGGGTTGGTATAAACTTAAATCTAGTTAATGCTTGCTAAATAAAACTTGACCAACTAAAATGCTTATCGCAGTCAAACCATGTCAGCTTATCCTTGATTTGGCCTTGCATGTCATATAATTTATTCCACTTGCTGAGTACCAACCATAAGTGTACTCACGCTTGCTTTATTAAAACCAATGCTGCTCAGAACAAGATAACTTTCCGGAGTTTCCCGAAGATATTGGAGATTTCTAGGCGAGTGTCTCCCAGTCAACTGCCTGTGAAGTTGAAGTCCGCTGCTATTTATCGACGTTTATTTATTTCGCTTAAGGTTAAGACTGTCGGTCATGTAATAAAGTTCTGTTATACTCTTATACGGTAATGCATTGTTCGGATATTCGCTTGTGACGTCTACTGTATGTGCGGAACTTGATCCTGGCGCACATATGGGATGCATTCGGTTACCTTTTCTAAACCGGGTGTGACATTCTGCTGGCTTTTGTCATAGTTGCCATTGCCATTGCCTTGCTTGTCCTGGTTGCGCTTGGGGAAGCGATCGTTTTCCTAATCCTCCTGGTCAAGCCACCTTGCCATCATGTCATGCAGCTCCACAATAGTAGTCGGGAGGTTGCGCCTGAAGTTGTGGTACGTGTTCTTCGAGAAGAGGCCGTGTTGGAAGCAACGATGACGTACTCATCGGTGATGTTGGCAATGGTGGCGCGCATCTCAAAGAAATGCCGTGTGTAAGACCTTAGGGTCTCGTTCATCTCCTGCTTCACCTAGGACAAGTCCTGGCGAGTGCTTGCCCTGATCATGGATCCCTGGAAGTTGTCGATGAAGGCCCGCTTGAGATCCTCCCACGAGTCAATGGAGTTTGGCTTGAGGCTTTCAAGCCACGTGAGGGGCGCAGGCTCTAGAGCCATGGGAAGTAGAGAGCTTTTGTAGAGTTGGATCCCCCTGAAACTTCAATGGCGATGGAGTAGCAACGAAGCCACTAGCGTGGGTCCTTCTTACTGTCATACTTGGGGATTCCGACTAGTTTGAAGTCCTTTGGGTAGGACTTGCCGGTGATGCTGGTGGTGAAGGTGGGGAAACGGTCGTTGTCATCATCGTGGTACCTGCCAGGAAGGTCCCTTCTCCTTGCTTCAATAACAAATCGTGCGTTGCGGCCCTCGTTGATTTTCTACCTGAGATCGATCATGGGAGCATCATGGAGGTTGGCCTCGACTGGATCTTGGCCATGGTGCTTTCCGCCGCGCTAGTTGTGAGGGTGTTGTTATACTTCTTGTTCATTGTTGCCACGCATGGACGGGTGGCCCTCATTGCGTTGGCGGTTGTCATTCCTCCAACTCCCATGGCCTCCTCCAGGGGTGTGACTGACCAGCGTGGTATCACCATGGTGCTCACATCTCGAGAGCTGATTCCAAGTGGAGAACATTGGATGTTGCCCATCGAGTTGCACGAGCGTGTGCTGGGTCAAGTACTGCAGCCCTTGTATCTGAGGATTCGAGGGAGTTGTTGAGCTAGTAGTGCTGCTTCTGCTATGGCACCAATCAGTGTACGGTACTTGCGATCCGTGACTGCTGCAAAAGCATTGTTAAGATCCCTTGGTTCACGGATGCGATTCTGCGCATTGCGCCTGCGTTGAGCACGCTTGGCATTCTTTGCACGCCGGATCTGACTGTGCTCCTCGTCTTCATCTTGGGGAGCATCAGCTGTGGGCTTGTGAGCTAAGATGTCCGCAACTTGATGATCTAGCGAGTGGTTAGCCCTAAGGTTGTACTCGAGTAGCTCAGTGCTACTTTCTCCTTCTTCCACGATAGGAGAAAGAAGTCTACCCTCTTGGAAGGGTAGTTCCTGCATGAAGGCCACAAGGCGGGACTCCTAGTCGAGTAGTTCGGAGGGCTCAAAGCCTTTCTAGTACACAAAATGTCCTTGCAGCGTTCAAGTAATGGTTAAACCTAGAAAGCTAGTGGAAAAAGATTCGGTGTGGGTGTCGAGTTGTGAGTGGTTTTCAAGGGCGGGGGCCACCCGACAAACGGTGGCTCCCTCGTCTTTGAGTCCTTTTCAGGCCTGGCTTGAAGTTGTAGTAGTGCACGGGGAGTACTCTTCGTTGTAATCCGAGTAGATGTCGAAAACGGGGACCTCCCGGCAAGCGGTGCCGCCCACGTCCTTGATCTTGAGCAGCGGATCCAAATCGTCCTCCAAGTCGGAGAGGGACTTAGATTGTGAGGTCTTTTTAGATCAGTTTGAATCTGACCTGAGTGGATCTGGTGCGTCATGAGTGGAAGTCGCGTTCGAAATGGACATCTTTTTGATCTACTAGGCTAGATCGGGAAGCAGCATGTCATCGAGGTTGTCGATGAAATCGTCTAGATCGCTGCTTGAAGTTGATGGAGAAACCTCCAGCTCCTTGGAGTTGGCTAGGTGGTTGTTGAAGCCACCCAAACCATCGGCAACATAGATCCAGGAGCTGAAGATGAAAGTCGTGCCCTTGTCCAACACAGCACTGGTGAAGTTGAACGACGCCATCGAGTTCTCCGGTGGATCTTCGATGAGCCCCCATACTTGGAGCGCTAGCTGTCGGTATTTTATTGCCACGCCCACCGAGGGATACCCCCGAGGTGGTGAGTTTGTAGGTAGGGTGTCTCCGAGATCAGGAACTCGAAGGTGCAAAGGAACACAACATTTTAGACAGGTTCGGGCTGCCGAGAGCGTAATACCCTACGTCCTGTGTGGTTTGTATTGCCTTTGATGGTCATTCTCCCTGAGGAGGTCCTTGTCCGCCCTTATATAGTCTGGGGGAACAGGTTTACATGGAAGTCCTAGTCGGGTACAAGCCTAGGAGTCCTACCGAGTCCAACTAGTCTAACTATCGTACGAGTAATCCTACTGCATTACGAATAGTTACAACAAATGTAGGGTGTGGGCCATGTCCCATCCCGTATCCTAGGAGAAGTGTGCCACATGCGCAGTCCCGTGTGCCCAGGTCAGACAGCGCGCCAACGTCTTGATCAATGATGGCTTGAAGAAAAAACTCTACGATGAGAATAGCAAAAAGGGCGGCAAGTGGATCAATGAGATCTCGTCAGTAATCCGGGGGCTTCGCACACAACCAAGCAAAGCCATAGGACAGTCACCTTTCTTTCTCGTCTATGGGTTTGAAGCTATATTTTCGGTTGATGTCATGTGGCAATCTCCTCGACTAGACATGTACGAAGAAGGCGAGGTTGATGATGCAAGACATCTTGAACTCGACTCGGCAGAAGAAGTCAGATGCAATGTTTTGCTCCAGTCAGCCCGCTACTTACAAGGCGTCCGTCGTTACCACGACCAGAACATTCAACGATGATCTTTCAACGTTGGAGATATGGTCCTTCGCCGCATCCAGGATGAAACCGGGTTGCGCAAGCTTAATTCACGATGGGAGGGACCTTTGATCGTGCACAAGGTTACAGGACAAGGGTCGTATCGCTTACGGTACCCTGATGGCCAGGATGTCCCAAACTCCTGGAATATCGAGCATGTACGCCGTTTTCATCCTTAGCCAACCAAGACATCTTCACATGGCAACATACAATCTGTCGCGGCCCGACCAAGGAATTGATCAAACCCACGTGAAGGACCTCATCGTCACTTCCTTCGGTCTAACCGTGACATTTTCGCATGGCAACATGTGAATTCTCATGGCCTGCCTAAGGAATCCTCTTCAGTAGGCGACTGGAGATCAATACTTCCAGTACAACAGCATTTACTAGTTCACGACTGGTACTACATGCAAGTCTACTAAAGGGGCCTCGCTCCCATGCTTCCAGTAACACTTAGATTACTAGTTCTCGACTAGTATTCTATGTTATGAAGGGGCCTTGCTCTCATACTTCCAGTACTACTCCATTTACTAGTTCTTGACTAGTTATACATGGAGTTTACTACAAGGGCATTGCTCCCATACATTGTGTTTACTAGTTCCCGACTAGTTCTACGTGTCGTTAGCTACTTTGACTATTCGTCTTGCCTACAAAACTAGTTGGAATCGACTCTGACTAGTCGGCTTCATGGACAGTTCAAGATCCAGCGGCAACTTGGCCAATGCCTAGGCTTGAGGGCTAGCGCCACCGACTACTAGGTGTATCTCGTGCGACTCATCTAGCTCCTAGGCTCGAGGGCTGGAGGCGACACGGCACTTAGGGAACAAGGTTTGATTTGAGCGGTAATTTAGGATGCTTTTTGGAGAAGTTATTTGTTTAACCATTTTTGAGGGAATTCATCCTGAAAAGGCAGTTTTTGAATTTCTGAACCAATTCGCCCATCTTAACCATCAAATTCTTATCGTCATATATTGCATGCCATGATTCTTTGGGTCCTTTATTCCAAAGCTTGGGAATTTGGATTCAAGGCTCGGGTGCTGCAGGACACGTGTCATCGGCAACTTATTTTTCAAATCTTTTGGAAGATAAGGACAGAAGACTCAAGACTAAATTAACCCTCAACTTGATTCTACGAGTCAACCTAAGGCTCGGGGGCTACTCCATATGGAGTGCGAGTTCAATCGCACCCTAGATAAAAGAAGACTTGACAACTACTCGAGGCATGAGCACCTCATAGCCTCAATGCAGCCAAGTAAGTACTCGAAAAACACATTCAAGATGGAGTCCGGGAGAACTTGAAGTCGTCTTCTGAAGAACACAAAACCCTATAGTACTTGACTACGAATAGCTCGGGGGCTTATCAGACCTGGGCCTACTGTGACATTCAGGTACTTCGGATTAAAACACACTAGATTCTAATATGAGTTTGTGTGTTTGATCTTTTGTATGTGTGTTGAAAACTTTAATGCAAAGGCAAAAGGGTCTTTTTGTAATTCTGGAAAATTTAGGTCCTTTGGTGCAAAATGTGTGAGAATGGTAGGTAAAATCAAAATATGTAAAGGGTTGTTTTGCAATAAGCAAGTACTTACTTTTAAACCTCTGTGAGAAGTGAAACTACCCTAAGGATTCAATTGGAGTGTAGAATTTAAATAGGATATCTGTGAAGTTTAAAATTTTGCCAAGTTTTAAATTAGATTCAAATCCTTAACTTTTTGAAGCTGACCCTTAAAGCACAGTTGTAGATCTTGCTAAGCTCTACACTTTTGCTTTTGGGCACATTTTCAATTGAGCTATGGTTTCAAAATTAATTTGGCTTTACAGTGGAGCCCCTGCATTTTTGAAAAATTGCAGACAGGTCCCTGTCTTCAACCTCTAGGCCCTCCCCCTGCTCTGCTCGCGCCCGTGACCCCGCCGCTTCCGCCGGCCGTTTCCCGAGCCCCAGCTGGCCCCGCGCCACGTGCCCTCCAACGCCCGTGCCCACCGCTTGCCCGGCCTCCGCTGGCTTCTCCCCGCCCCTCCACGTCGCGCCGCCGTCGCCCGAGCCGCCACGCACGCCGCCGGCTTGCCAGCACCTGCTCTTGCTCGCCGTGCCTCCTCCTCGATTTGAAGCACATCCCTGAGCTCCCAATGAATTCACTCTTGCCTTCACACACTCACTTTTCCACTCTCTTCTTTCTTCCCGAGCGCTACTCCTCGCCGGAGCTCCGCTCGGCTCGCTGTCGTCAGCCGCCTCCGCCGCCCCACACCCGCAAGCCAGTGCTCCTACAGCATCGCCGCAACCCACTAAAACTCACTGAGCAGTCCAATTCCATCCCCCGCACCCACACAGCCCGGACCACCACGCCGGTGAGCTCGAGCTCCGCCGCCGCTCGGTCTCGCCGTCGTCCCGGCGCTCCACCCCCTCTCAGCCCCTGCCAAGCACACAACCAGCACCACATCACCCCGAGGAAGCTTTCTAGCCACTTCCCCACCACCCTCCGGCACTCCGGCCACCGGAACACCGTCGCCGCCCCTCGGAGCCCCGTCGCCCACCTCTGTTCACCGTTGACTCGCCGCCTCAGCCCCTCTCTTCCTCAACTCCGGCCACCCCCGTGACCTCCGTGAGCTCCTGAATCTTTTCCCCCACTTTCCCCTCGCCGCCGGTGAGCCCCCTCGACGGAATTCAATCACCATCAATCGGCTTCTCTGTTTAACCCAGCCAAGGACCCAATTGCAAGGATTCAAATCTTTTCAGGGTCCTTTCTGTGAAAAATCAGTACCCCCCATTTCAAATCAGCCAACTTTGAAAATCCATAGGAATTTGTAGAAAAATCTAAAAATTGTCAAACTAGTTTTTTTGTACTCTAGAAGTTTAGCTCTACAACTTTGGTTATTAGAGTCTGGTTTGAAACCAAATTCTTTTTGAGTTATTTTAAAGTTTAGCAAAAGGGTATCTTGAGTATAAATTTTGCATGCTAGCTCTATTGCTTGTGATTTTTGGTGTGTAGCCTGGTTAGGGTATGAATGAGCTTGTATGCAAGTTTCACCTGCAGTACTGAACCCTAACTTGAACTCATTTAAACTTATGCAAATCAAGCTTGAAATGGTTTAAATTTATTCAAGCATGTTACTAAGGTTTTCATGCTTAGATCTTTTTACCATGTGATGTACTGTAATTGCGTAGTTCATAGTAAATCTTTCAAGAATTTATGGCACTGTTTTGCCTAAGGTTTGAATTTAAACTTGAAATTTGAACTTTATTCAAATGCTTTAGTTTCTATTTTTAGAAATTTATGAAAAATTCATAGTAAGCTCATCTGTTAGAAGTAAGCTTACCCACAAAAATTCAAGGCCATATCTTTTGTGGATTTCTAAATAAAAATCAAACTTGTTAACCCAATTCAATTAATCCAATTAATTATGATAATTGAATTAAGATACAAATAGTAGGTTTGAATTCAAATCTCTTGTTTAATGAAGTTGTGTTTATCAATTTGTTAGATTGTAACTTTATCGTGAAGTAAAATTCTTAACTCAAGAACCACCTAATTCAAATCATGGCATATCATGTAGAGTCAGTGACACTCGACGATGGAATCTACGAGCTAATCCAGGAGCCCAAGCAAGGGTTTTCTAAAGACCAGGTGAACGTCTCCAAGGATTTAACTGAAGTCCCGAACCAAGGTTCGGAAGTCTTTGACATCCCAGACCCTAGCCCTGCTCAAGAAGGCAAGCCCCAATGCATAACCCAGTATTTTAAATTATTACACTTATACAGTTTTATGCTTATATATCTATATTATGCATTAAGTCTAGAAGTTGAAATGGAACCCTAGATGCATGAATCCTAGGAACCTATGTATTGTGCCTGAGTCCTTATCGAACAGATGCTCTGCTAATAGGACCGGCAGAAGTCGAGTGATTTTCTGTCACTCGCGCGATATAGGAGTTGAATGTTTACTATTCTGCAATCACTATAAGGATGATGGACGGGGTCATGTACAGTATCATGACTTGAAAGATTACCCCGTCTGTGTTGATAAAAGTTGATAAGGTCACAGTGTGTGGTAGCTGTGGTCAAGTGTCTGAAAGTACTAGCCACATGCTGTAAATATGGTACGCGGTAAGCCTAGTAACCGATCGGCCCGAGGAGTGGACATACCCCCCCACCACTCATAATTTGGTTTTTCGCACACGCACCGACATGCGGGAATATGTTCCGCACAGCGGACAGGAGTATGGTCATGTAGTCGTGCTACAGACGTACGCCCTGCACATTGGATGTGCGTATGGTCCTACAGTCGCTTGTGGTGGCCCTGATCCACGAGTCGGAATGAAAGGCAAACGGTTGCTTCGGAACGATCATTGGATGTTCCAAGCGTGTGAGTTAGGTTTACCTTTGCAACATTATGAAAGTCAATTCAGAATCATCCATTTCTCACGGAGATTGAGATTGCTTGCTCCTTCTACCACATAGAGTAAGAACAGTAACTATTGTTGGAATAATCTTGACGGATGCTAATCTCTACCTTGCTTGTCTAATATAGGTGCTTACCTAGAATGGTTAATGAAACTAGAATCTGAAAGCTAAAACATGAAAGTTAGATCATACTCTTGGTTGCTTTTCAGCAAAAAGAAAATCAGAACCTCTCAATCCTCCATGGTCTTGCTGAGTATTAGCATACTCAGTCTTGCTAGTCTGTCTTTTAGGTATGGCCTGTGAGAACCAAATAGATAGTCCAGCCTAGCCATTCTCTGTTCCGTTTGGCTGATCCATGGAGTAGGATCCGTCCCCAGCTGGCAATGACCCTCCGGAATAACGCCATGTTTCGGGCTGAGCGTGGTGTCAACTTTCGCGACATGTGTAGTCGCGTGTTAATTTCTTCCGCTGTGACTGTGAACAAGCTTTCATAGCTTGTGGTTTTAAACAATGTTGTATAAGTTTACTTTCAGTTTGAAATAGATTATAATAATGTTTAATATTTATGTGAATTAAAACTTGGTGAGCTATGGTGTGATTGTAAACTCGCCTTCGTGCGAGGTAAACCTACCTCGATCCTGTGTAACCGTGGTTGAATCGGGCGGTGACTCGACAGACCAATGGGTTTGTGGTAGAACCAACCTGAATTATACCGGCTCAAGTACGCGAGTCCACTCCAGAGGGCTTCAATGTGCTTCAAACGTTATAATCCCTTGGCCTGTCGGGTAGCGTCCCGATAAACCACCGATACAGGACCAATAAGGTTACCTCACACGAAGGTGAGTCCAGAGATACAGTCACCATCATATTTTACATCACAGAGAATTACATTACAAGGGTTTCCAAAAGTAGTACGAAGTTCCCAATTAGAAAAGTTATTACAAACTGTTAAAGTCATGGTTTTTGGCAGCGGAAAACATACGCGATGATTTACTGCACGTCGTCAAGACGGATGTCATGCTAAGCCCGGGCACGACATCACTCGGTATCATCAGTGTTGGCCGGGGATGGATCCCACTCCACGAACCAACCATGAGGCAAAGCATAGGGCCATGGCACGGTAAGAGTAGGGTCCTCAAAGACATTACCTGAAAAACATATAACTAGCAAGGCTGAGTATACTAATACTCAGCAAGGCGTACCCGTGGTTGGGTATACTTTAGCCCGTAACTAAACTCATGAAGGCATTGTAAAGGTTCTGGATTTATTTTCAGCTGAAAAGCAACAAAGAGTATGATCTACTTTCAAATTTTAGCTTTCAAATTCTAGTTGATTATTCATTCTAGGTTAGCACCTACACTAAGCAAGCAAGGTAGAGATTATCATCCATCAAGATTGTTCCACCATTAGTTACACTTCTCACTCTATGTGGCAGAAGGAATAAGCAGTCTCAATCTTCGTGAGAAGCGGACGATTCTGAATCGAATTCAACCTTGCAAGGTAAAGCTAACTCACACGTTTGGAACATCCAAAGATCGTTCCGAAGCAACCGTTTCCCTCATATTCCGGGTTATGGATCAGGGCCACCACAAGTGACTGCATGACCGTACGCACACCAATTGTGCAGGACATACGTCTGTAGCGCGACTACATGATCCCGTATTCCTGTCTGCCTTGCAAAATGTACTCCCACACGTTGGTGCGTGTAAACATAAAGTAAAAGTTGAGTGATGGAGATGTGTCCATTTGCCGGGCCATTCGGGTACTAGGCTTACCGCTTACCATATTTCACAGCATGTGGCTAGTACTTTCAAATGCTTAGCCACCACTACCACATGCTGCGACCTTATCAACTTTTATCAACACAGACGGGGTAAACTTCCAGGTCATATTACTGCACATGACCCCGTCCATGATCCTTATAGTGATTGCGAAATGGTAAACTTTCAACTCCTATATCGCGCGAGTGATAGGAAATCACTCGACTTCTACCGGTCCTATTAGCAGATCATCTATGCGATAAGGACTCAGGTACAGTACATTGGTTTCCTAAGATCTCATGCAACTAGGGTTTCATTTCAACTCCTAGACGTAATGCAAGATATATAATATAATAATAAAATTGTAATAAATTGAAATATTGGGATATGCATCAGGGCTTGCCTTTACTGGTGGGACTGGAGTCAGGGATGTTAGTATTGTTATCTTCCGAACTTTGGTTCGGGGCTTCAGAAAATCCTTTAGTGACGTTCACTTGGTCTTCAGAAACATCCTCTGCAGACTCCTAGGAGATCTTGTAGGTACCGATTGCGGAAGTAGTCGTATCTACATGCAATGCAATATTACATTCAAAGTGTGCACCTAAAGCTATTTTACTTTATAACAAAGTTGCAATCCAACATTCATTTAACATATTACTCGTATAACAATCAAAAGATCTGCAACTAAACTTGGATAGAGCTTTAGGTGGACAACCAATTAAGATGGGCTATTTGTTGAAGACTACCACAGAGCCGATTGGAAACAACAGGGGTTTAGTCGATAGAATTGGCAAAGAAGGGAGCTCTCTATACAGTTTTAGGAAATCTGCTGATTTCATTTTGGAAGAGAAATCGGCAGGAGTAATCTCAGTATATGAGTAGAAAGGATTAGCCGATTTGGTTCACCTGAGGTTAAATCGGCTGATATAGAGAGGAACATTGAAAGTATAGTACTTCAAGTACAGAAAAAGGAAGGATCTTGCCGATTAGATTATCAGCATGTCTTTGGTCTATCTAATTGGTTGGTGTATTGGTCTTGGCCTTAACCAAAGAGGATGTATCAGGTTTAGCCGATTGATGTGCTTAGGTTGTGCCTAACAAAGGCGTGTCTACTGTGCTATCTTACTGATCTAGGGTTGTGTACTTTGGTCTGGGTAGCCGATTGATAGGTGCACCTGTTTCCTAATTGATCGATGAAAGCATCGATTACTTTAGCAGAGGGATGATTCCTAAAGCAGCTGTCTTAACTGAGATGTGCTTAAGTGTTATCCTAGGTAATTAGGTGTCGTTCTATCGGCTTGATTACGTCAGCACAACAATTAAGTGACGTACAGTCGATGGGGTTATCTAAGTTAGACCTGTTACAAGAACTAGGTGGAACAGAACACTAATATCGGACTAGGCTGATGAGATCACAAGTGCGGAATTAGACTAAAGAGGATGTGGCTGATAGGTTTGTGCTGATGGGGATAGGTTCTACAGATATGCAGCCGATTGGAGTGTGGTTGAGGGTATGTGACCGATAGGTATATAGCCGATCTCTCAGTCGATAAATCGGCTGATAGAAGTGTGTGGATGAAGATGGGAAAACTAAGGATTGATCGGTCATATTTGACCGATATGGAAAACAACTAGAATCGGCTTGGATCAGCCGATAGCAAGAATCTTAAGATCGTGTGTGCATCTCCGATACATCGACTATGTGCAGCCGATGTAGGACAGAACAACGGAATTGTATCGGCAGTAGCCGACATTAAAAAGATAACAACCGTATCGGCTAATCAGCTGATGGTAGAAGCATATCAAAAGAAATGCATCGGCTGACAGCTGTTACATAGAAACATCATAGACTCAAAGGAAACGGATGCTTAGCGGCTGAGCTGATAGCCGACGCTGAAGCATAGCTGCAGAGATGTATTAGCTAAGCAGCAGATATACACGAACTAACAAGGATCCTTATACAAAAAGGACCTTAAGGAAACGGCAATCAAAACAAGGACAACATCTTGATGGCAGGGACATGAGCACTCGTGTGAAAGGATTAACTAAATATCACACATTTCTACTTAAGACATACATCCTATGATTTACCTTTCAGCTACAACACATGCATATAACATAAGGTATGAATAAAGCATTCATTCCCTAATATTTAACCTAGACCACAAATCAAAGACTTTCCACTCAAAATCACAACATAAAACTTGTAGATTTTGACCGAAGGATTCAAACAAAACTGATTTTGCATTTTTATGAACTTCTTACGAATTTTTATGAAATGTAGAAGTTCACTGATTTGAAATAAAGAAGGCTCTGGAAATTTTACAAAGAACACTCTAGAACTTTCTAAATCGAAGCAATTAAGTCCCTGGTCGGGGAAAATAGAGAACAGGTTGAAGACAACGATGTTCCAGCAAAGGGGGTGGCCGGTATTAGGAAGATTCAGTGGGTCAGAGCAAACCTTGGGGTAGCCTTGGTTGTGGCGGAGAACAGGCGGAAAGTGAATTCCGGCGGTGAATAGGATCCGCGATGAGAAGTGCTCGACAGTGGCGAGGTTCCGGTGTGGGAAGGACGAAGAAGCTTGCCAGGGAATTGTAGTGGGTGGATGATAACCGGAGAGGTATTCCTCAAGGTGATCCGTGGCGATGGCGGTTGGCTTTTGCCACGGCGATGATGTTTCGGCATACAGGGATCGAAGAGGCTCGATGAGAGGGTTCACGAGCTTTCTTGAGGTGTTGTGGTCTTGCTCGGACGATCGGCGAGGAGTAGGAGCTGCTGGAGGTCGTGGACTTATGGGAGGAGACGATGGAGCCGGATTGGTTCGCTATGCCAACTCCTCCGCGAACCTCAAGGTCCTCCTGCTCACGAGCTGAGCCTCCTCTGCTCGCCCACGTGTGCTGCCGAAACATGGCCGGCACACCCGCGTAGCCTCCTGCAGGACCGTCGCGCCTGGTCGCATCTCCTGCGCACTGTTCTTGTTCTGCTCTAGCACCCCAGGCCCTCAACCTGCTCGCGCGTGGCCTGTTGCCTTGCCCGCGCACACGCCTGTGGGATCGAGCCGAGCCGGCCACCGGTAGAACACTCCCACTCGCACCGGCGGACGCGCTAGTCCAAATCCGCCTGGACCTCCGGGTCTTGCAACTCCGCTGTGGCAGAACCAACCTGAATTATACCGGCTCAAGTACGCGAGTCCACTCCTTAGGGCTCCAACGTGCTTCAAACGGTATAATCCCTTGGCCTGTCGGGTAACGTCCCGATAAACCACCGATACACAGGATCAAATAAGGTTACCTCACACGAAGGTGAGTCCAGAGATACAGTCACCATCATATTTTACATCATAGGGAATTACATTACAAGAGTTTCCAAAAGTAGTACGAAGTTCCAAAATTTAGAGAAATTATTACAAACTGTTAAAGTTAAAGTTCTTGGCAGCGGAAAACATGCGCGACGATTTACAACACGTCGTCAAGACAGATGTCATGCTAAGCCCGGGCACGACATCACTCGGTATCATCAGTGTTGGCCGGGGACGGATCCCATTCCACGGACCAACCATCTGGAAGAGCACAGGGCCAAGATAGGGAAAGAGTAGGGTCTTCAAAGACTTTACCTGAAAAATATATAACTAGCAAGACTGAGTATACTAATACTCAGCAAGGCTTACCCGGGTTTGGGTATACTTTAGCCCGTAACTAGACTCATGAAGGCATTTCAAGTTTTTGGGTTTATTTTCAGCTGAAAAGCAATAAGGAGTAGATCCTTAATTTCAACTTTTAGCTTTTAGGTTCTAGTTGATTATCCATTCTAGATAAGCAACTATGGCTATTCAAGCATGGTAGAAACTTTAGCCAAACATCATCTTTGATAATCACAAAGTTGCTCTTGTTACTCTATGTGGTAAAGGGATCAAGCAGTCTCAATCTTCGTGAGAAGCGGACGATTCTGAATCGAATTCAACCTTGCAAGGATAAACCTAACTCACACGCTCGGAACACCAAAGGGTCGTTCCGAAGCAATCGTTTGCCTTTCATTCCGACTCGTGGATCAGAGCCACCACAAGCGACTGTAGGACCATACGCACTTCCAAAGTGCAGGACGTACGCCTGTAGCGCGACTACATGTCCGTACTCCTGGTTGCCCTCGCAACACGTATTCCCACATGTCGAACTAAGTAACCAGAAGAAGCAAGACGAGTGGTGGGAGGTATGTCCACTCCTCGGGCCGATTGGTTACTAGGCTTACCGCTTACCATATTTCGCGGCATGTGGTTAGTACTTTCAAATGCTTAACCCGCACTACCACACACTGCGACCTTATCAAATTCAACAACACAGACGGGGTATCATCTCAACCATGATACCTCACAAAACTCCCGTCCGTCATCCTTATAGTGATAACCGGAATGTAAACATTTCAACTCCTATATCACGCGAGTGACAGGAAATCACCCGACTTCTACCGGTCCTATTAACATAGCAGCTAGTCGGACTCAAGTTCTAATGTTCAGTACATCGGTTCCTGGAATTATGCAACTAGGGTTCCAAGCAATTCCTAAGAACTTAATGCATAGAATTACATAAATAGATATAGATTGCAGTGTAATTAAAATAGTGGGTTATGTCCGGGGCTTGCCTTTACTGGTGGGGCTGAAGTCAGGGATGTTAGTATTATTATCTTCCGAACTTTGGTTCGGGGCTTCCGATACTCCTTTGGTGACGTTCACTTGGTCTTCAGGAATATCCTCTGCAGAATCCTGGAAGATCTTGTAGGTACCATTTGCGGAAGTAGTCGTATCTACATGCAATGCAACATTACATTCAAAGTGTGCATATGAAACTATCTTACTTTACAATAAAGTTGCAATTCAACACTCATTTAACATACTACTCACATAACAATCAAAAACATCAGAAACTAACTTAGATAGAGTTTTAGGTGGACTACTAATTATGATAGGCTATATGTTGAAAACTACAATAGGGTCGATTGGAAACAAAAGGGGTTCAGTCGATAGAATTGGTAAAGAAGGGAACCATCTACACAGCATTAGGAAATCTGTTGATTTCTATTCGGAAGAGAATCAGCATGAGTAGTTTCTGGATATGAGCAGAAGAGATTAACCGGTTTGGTCCCACCAAAGGTTAAAACGGCTGATAAAGATAGGAATATTAAAGGTACAGTGTTACAAGGATAGAACAAGGAAGGATCTTGCCGATTGGATTATCAGCATGTTTCTGGTCTATCTAATTGGTTAGTGCATTGGTCTTGGCCTTAACCGATGAGGATGCATCAGGTTTAGCCGATTGATGTGCTTTGGTCGTGCCTAATAGAGGCGTGTCTACTGTGTTAGCTTACTGATCTAGGGTCGTGTACTTTGGCCTGTGTAGCTGATTGAAGTGTGGTTAAGGGTATGTGACCGATAGGTATATAGCCGATCTCTCAGTCGATAAATCGGCTGATAGAAGTGTGTGGATAAGGATGGAAAAACTAAGAATTGATCGGCCATATTTGACCGATATGGAAAACAACTAGAATCAGCTTGGATCGGCCGATAGCAAGAATCTTAAAATCATGTGTACACCTTTGATACATCGACTATGTGCAACCGATGTAGGACAGAACAAAAGAATTGTATCGGCAGTAGCCGATACTAGAAAGATATCAACCGTATCAGCTAACCAGCCGATGGTGGAAGCATATCAAAAGAATTGCATCGGCTGACAGTTGTTACACAGAAACATCATAAACTTAAAGGAAACTGATGCTTAGCGGCTAAGCTGATAGCTGATGCTGAAGTATAGCTTCAAAGATGTATTAGCTAAGCAGCAGATACACATGAACTAACAAGGATCTTTATATGAAAAGAACCTAAGGAGACTGCAATCAAGACAAGGATAACGTCTTGAGGGCAGGGACATGAGCACTTCGTGGGAAAGGATTAACTAGATATCACACATCACTACTTAAGACATACATCCTATGATTTACCTTTCAGCTACAGCACATGCATAACACATAAGGTACAATAAAGCACTCATTCTCTAATATTTAACCTAGACCACAAATCAAAGACTTTCAACTCAAGATCACAACATAAAACTTGTAGATTTTGGCCCAAGGGTTCAAACAAAACTGGTTTTGTATTTTTATGAACTTCTTACGAAAATCTATGAAATGTAGAAGTTCACTGATTTGAAATAAAGAAGGCTCTGAAAATTTTACGAAAAACACCCCAGAACTTTCTAAATCAAAGCAATTACGTCCCTGGTCGGGGAAAACAAAGAACAAGAAGATAACAATGATATTCCGGCAAAGGAGTCGCCGGCATTAGGAAGATTCAGTGGATCAGGGCAAACCTCGAGATAGCCTTGGTTGTGGAGAAGAACAGGCGGAAAAGTGAATTCCCATGACGAACAATATCGGCGATGAGAAGTGCTAGACGGTGACGAGGTTCCGTGGGTGACGAAGAAGCTCGCCAGGGGATTGTAGTGGGTGAAGAATGGCTGGAGGGGTATTCCTCATGGTGACCTGTGGGTGCGATAGCCAACTTTGCCATGGCGATGATGTTTCAGCGAGGGGATCCGAAGAGGCTCGATACGAGGGTTCACGAGCTTTCTTGAGGTGTTGTGGTCTTGCTTGAACAATCGGCGAGGAATAGGAGTTGCTGGATGTCGTGGACCATGGAATGAGACGATAGAGCCGGATTGGTCCGCTCTGCCAACTCCTCCGTGAACTTCAGGGTCCTCTTGCTCACGGGTTGAACTTCCTCTGCTCACGCACGTGTGCCACAGAAACACGGTCGGCACACCCGCGTAGCCTCCTGCAGGATCGCCGCGCCCGGTCGCATCTCCTGCACACTGTCCTGTACTGCTCTCACACCACTGGCCCTTAACCTGCTCGCGCGTGGCCTGTTGGCTTGCACGCGCACTCGCCTGCGGAATCGAGCTGAGCCAGCCACTGGCAAAACACTTCCGCTCGCACTCGCGAACGTACCGGTTCAATTCCGCTTGGACCTCCGGGTTCTGCAACTCTGCCGCCCTCTCCATCTGCGGTGATGCCGTCAGGGTTGACCTACCACCGCCGCCGGTCTTGCGCTACGCGTCGAATCTGCGCTGCGTTGCTTCTGCCCTGACTGCCTTGCCGCTGCGCAGTTGCTCCTTCCGAACTTGCCTCGCCATAACCGTCCGAGCTACAGCTGCTCGCCTCCGCGAGGACCGTGATCTGCCCGCATCAGGGTCGCGCCTTCCGCTGCCTTCTCCTCGACGGCCTCCGACGTCCTCCACGTGTGGCCCCGCTGCTCCGGTGCGGATCTGCCCGCAACCGCCGCACCGTACGCTGTCGCCCTGCACAACTACTCCTCCTCCTCCAGCTGTTGAACCCGCGTTCGCTCCGGCTTTGCAGCGCCACACCTGCACATGCCCGAACCGCGTGCGCCCTTGGCCCGCTCCCACTTGACAGGTTCGGCTTCACTTTTCCCGCGGAAAACACTTCGTCGAACACCTTGGCTGCGTCCTCGATACGGCCAAACTTGCATCACCCAGAGATCACCGGGGCGTAGGTGTACTGACTGCCACTACGTTCCCGCATCTCGCGCAGAAACCCGCCACCGCAACTCCTCCTGCGCGCGCGCCTGTGCGCTCCAACTCCTGCACCACCAGCCGTGCCGCCCTGCGCCAGCGCCTGCTCGTGTCCATGCGCCAGCGCCCGCGCGCCCTCGCACCTGCTCACACCGCCAGCCGCCCCGCTGCCTGGAGCTGAAAGCCGCTCGGGGCCGCCCGCATGGCGCCTGCTCCCGCTCCTGCGCTGCGCCGCGCGCCTGCCTCAGCATCGCGCCCACACTCCGCTCTCGCGCCGCACTCCAGCCAGCCACCAGCCCAGCACCCCGGCCTTGCTCACGCCACGCCTGGGCCGCCCGCGCTCTACTCCGCCCGAGCCACCGCGCCTCCGCTCGCGAGCCGCTCGCCTCCGCTCGTGAGCCGCTCGCCCGCGCAGCGCCTCCATTCGCCCGCGCGCCCGCCGCCTGCCCGGGGTAGGAGTGCCCCAGGGCGCCGTTGCCAGAGCCGGCCAAAGAAACGAGAGAGAGAGGGAGAGAGACAGGGGAAAAGGAGCGGCACCAGTGGAAGAAGAAAAGAAAGAGACGCCAGGGAGAAAAGAAATAGAGGAGAAAGAGAAAAGATACTTCCCAAGGACTTATGCGCAATTTCAGAAAACTGCAAGGGCCTTTCTGTAAAGCATAATTCTCATCAATCTAAAACTCTAATGAAGAAATGCCCAAAACGAAAGTTGGAGAGTTTTTCAAACTCTACAACATTGCTTTAGGGCTCAAGTTCAAAAACCCAAAACTTATATCTTTACACGTTAAATTTTGAACAAAAGTTGGATTTGAATTACTTTTGTCCTAAAGAGTGTAACTTTTATAAAATTCAGGACCTAAATGCAAGCATTTATGACATGTCATGATGACGGGATAGACACGTCATAATGATTGGATAGACATGTCATAATGACTTGCACCTTTTACACTTTAGTCCTAAGTAACTTTGAAAGTTACTTTTGTAAATCAAATACTTGCATAAAAGGACTTGTACTTTTATAAAATTACATAAATACCCCTATTTTCACAACTTTACCCAAAATTTTTACACACTTCAACACATACATTTCAAATGAAACTTTTGGATAAATAAATAAATATATATATTTTTTTATAGAGGATAAAATATGTTTGCAAAACCACCCTTCACTTATTTTGAAATCACCTCCTATCTAATTATATTTTGCAAAAACAACCCTAGGGTTTTCTGTAATTACAAAAAAACCCCTTTTTACTTGCACTTTAAATTTTCAAAAGCTTCACATAAACATACACAAGCTTTTTACTAACAAGCACATACTTCACACTAACAAATTATGTGCCTAATTTACAAGTACATGAACTGTCACATCCGCCGCCCTCTCCACCAGCGGTGACGCCATCAGGGCCGACCTACCACCGCCGGTCTTGCGCTGCGCGTCGAACCCGCGCTGCGCTATTTCCGCCTCGACCGCCTCGTGCTGCTGCATAGCTTCTCCTTCCGAGCTTGCCGCACCACAAGCGTAGCCGCATCACCATCCGTGGCCTCAGTCGCCCCACGCCGAGCACTCGACGTGGTCGAACCATGAGAGGAGGCCCTGGACGCCATGCTGCTTGCAGACATGCTGCTGCCGAACCCGCCTCTGCTGCTCCTCCGCTCCCTTGCGCGTGCTTCTGCTGCACACACGTCCACTCCCTGCTACTGCTCCTCCTGTTGCTGGACCCGAGCTCACCCCGGCCTTGCGCCCTTGGCCCGCGCCACACCTGCTGCGGCCACCCTTCTTCTGCTCGCACGCCGCCATGCCACAGCCGCAGCTCCACCTGCGCCTGCGCTGCGTGCCTGCACCGCCAGCCGCTTGCGCGTCCACGCTCCTGCGCCGCCACCATCCACGCGCCCGCTCACGCCGCCCGCTCGGCGCTGCCTGCGCTCCACCCGCGCGCCTGCGCCGCACGCCCGCTTGGCGCCTGTCACGCGCGCCAGCGCCGAGCCGCCCCCGTGCTGGACCGCCCGCAGCAGCCGCGCCCGCGGCTCCGCCTGCGCCGCGCCGTCCGAGCGCCCGCTCCGCCCGAAGCCGCCAGCGCCGTGCCGCTTCCGTGCGCGCGCCCGAGCGCTCCGCCCAGCCGCCGCCGCAAGCCGTGCCGCCCTGCGCTAGCGCCTGCGGCAGCCGCCCTGCGCCAACCTCCGCGCCCGCTCGCGCCCACGCGCCCGCTCCGCCCGAGCCGCGTGGAGGAGAAAAAGTGGCCGGGGTGGAGATAAGGGTGGAGGCAAGAGAGGGAGATGCCGCCGCCAGTGGAAGAAGGAGGAAGCCAAATAGAGGAAGAACAGAGAGAGAAGAAGGGGAAATAGGATTTCCCAAGGACTTATGCGCAAATTTAGAAAACTGCAGGGACCTCTTGGTAAATAAAATTTCTCATTAATTTAAAACCCTAATGAAGAAATGCCCAAAACGAAAGTTGGAGAGTTTTTCAAACTCTACACATTGCTTTAGGGCCCAAGTTCAAAAACTCAAAGCTTATATCTTTACACGTGAAATTTTGAAGAAAGGTTGGATTTGAATTACTTTTGTCCTCAAGAGTGTAACTTCATAACATTTAGGACCTAAATGCAAGCATTTATGACACGTCATGATGATGGGATAGACACGTCATAATAATTGGATAGACATGTCATGATGACTTGCACCTTTTACACTTTAGCCCTGAGTAACTTTGAAAGTTACTTTTGTAATTCAACTACTTGCATAAAAGGACTTGTATTTTCATAAAATTACATAAATACCCTTATTTTCACAACTTTACCCAAATTTTATACAATTCAACATATACATTTCAAATGAAACTTTTGGATAAATATATTTTTTTACAGGGGATAAAGTAAGAAAAATATGTTTAGAAAATCACCCTTCACTTATTTTGAAGTTACCTCCTATCCAATTACATTTTGCAAAACAACCCTAGTTTTTCCATAATTACAAAAATACCCTTTTTACTTGCACTTAAAATTTTCAAAAGCTTCACATAAACATACCCAAACTTTACACTAACAAGCACATACTTCACTCTAACAAATTATGTGCCTAGCTTACAAGTACTTGAACTATCACAGGATTGTTCCGTTTGAAGTGCGTTAAGTTAATATCGCCTGTATAGTGATGACTAGCGCACTTGAGCCGGAATAATTCAAGCGGATTGGTTCTGCCACACCTACGGGACTATGCACATGGTCTACATCTTACAGGATAAGGGGTGAGACATGGCCCATGCCCTACACCAGTTGTAGCTACTCATAGCGTAGTAGAACTACTCATATAGTAGTAGAACTATTGGAATAGAAGGAAACTAACTCATATTCGACTAGAACTTCCATGTGACCCTATCCCCCCAAACTATATAAGGGCGGGTAGGGACCCCCTCTGTCGGTGTTTCACCACCACGCCCACTGAGGGATACCCCCGAGGTGGTGAATTTGTAGGTAGGGTGTCGCCGAGATCAGGAACTTGAAAGTATAAGGAACACAAGGTTTAGACATGTTCAGGCCGAGAGCATAGTACCCTACGTCCTGTGTGGTTTGTATTGCCTTAGGTGGTGATCGGGTGATCTCATGTTTGGCTGGGGTCCCTGTTCGCCCTTATATAGTCTGGGGGGACAGGTTTACATGGAAGTCCTAGTTCGGTACAAGCCTAGGAGTCCTATCCAAGTACTTTTTAGGTAGTGTCCTAAGGTCTCCGACTGTTTTACTACTGTATGAGTAGTCATACTACGCTACAAGTAGTTACAACATATGTAGGGCGTGGCCATATCCCATCCCTTATTCTAGGAAATGTACGCTATGTGCATAGTCCCGTGGGCCTGGGTCTGACAAGCCCCCGAGCTCTTTGTAGTCGAGTACTGCAGGCGTCCAAGTACTTCTAAAGGCATCTTTGAGTTCTCCCGAACTTCATCTTGAAGGTGCCCTCCGAGTACATCCTTGGCTGCATCAAGGTTGTGAGGTGCTCATGCCCTGAGTAGTTGTCAAGTCTTCTTTTATATGGGGTGCGATTAAACTCACACTCCATATGGAGTAGCCCCTGAGCCTTCGCTTGACTTGTAGAATCAGGCTGAGGGTCAATTTAATCTTGAGTCTTCTGTTCTTATCTTTCAACAGATTTAAAAAATAAGTCGCTGATGACACGTGTCCCACAGCCCCTGAGCCTTGAATCCAAATCCAAAAGGTTTGGAATAAAGGATCCAAAGTATCATGGCATGCAATATATGATAGTAAAGATTTGATGGTTAAGATGGGCAAATCGGTTCAGTAAATTCAAAAACTGCTTTTTCGAGATGATTTCCCTGAAAAAATGGTTAAGAAAATAACTTCTCCAAAAAATGCCCGAAATTACCTGTCAAATCAGATCTTGTTCCCTAAGTCAATGACTAGATAAGACTTCTGGGTAATAATCTGAAAAACCCTTATTGCGGAATAAAATCCCAGAAATAATGGGTAACAATTATCTTCCCAAGATAAATCTTCAAAACCCTCTTGAATCGGGATCTTCCAAGTAGTTTTATAGCAGCCATCCTTAAAGTATGAGAGCTGTCGCTGAAAACACGCTGAGTGCCCTGTCGCATGAAGCCCCTGAGCCAGGGAGCCAGATGAGTAGCATAGTATATACCTAGCAGTCGGTGGCCAACCCCCCGAGCCAAGGACTCAGCCAAGTTGCCGCTAGATCTTGAACAATCGATGAAGTCGTATGGCTGGAGTCGAATCCGACTAGATTTTAGGCGAACGAGTAGTTGAAGTAGTCGAACACGCGTAGAACTAGGCGTAAACTAGTAAACGCCTTGTCATGGGAGCAAGGCCCCTTTAGTAACGTAAGATAATAGTCAGGAACTAGTAGTCGGGAACTAGTAGTCTGTTACTAGGAGTATGAGAGCGAGACACCTTCAAATTACTTGTGCGTAATACCAGTCGTAAACCAGTAAAACGGAGTTATACTGGAACTATGAGCATGAGGCCCCTTTAGTAGCATAAAATACTAGTCGGAAACTAGTAATCTATTACTGGAAGTATGGTAGCGAGGCCCCTTCAGCAAACTTGCGCGTAATACCCATCATAAACTAGTAAATCGGAGTTATACTACAAGGATGAGCATGAAGCCCCTTCAGTAACATAAGATACTAGTCGAAAACTAGTAATCTGTTACTGGAAGTATGAGAGCGAGGCCCCTTCAGCAAACTTGCTCGTAATACCAGTCGTAAACCAGTAAAATGGAGTTATATTTGAAGTATGAGCGCGAGGCCCCTTCAGTAACATAAGATACTAGTCGAAAACTAATAATCTGTTACTGGAAGTATGGGAGCAAGGCCCCTTCAGCAAACTTGCATGTAATACCAGTCGTAAACCAGTAAAACGGAGTTATACAGGAAGTATTGATCTCCAGGTGCTGACAGAAGACATCTTGGAAGTATTGATCTCCAGGTGCTGATAGAAGACATCTTGGTTGACTAAGGATGAGAACAGCGTAGATGCTCGATATTCCAGGAATCAGGAACCTCCTGGCCATCAGGATACTGTAAGCGATATGACCCAGGGCCTGTAACCTAGTGCATGATGAAAGGCCCCTCCCATCGCGAGTTAAGCTTGTGTACCCGTTGTCATTCCAGATTTGTCGAAGAACCATATCTCCAACATTGAAAGAATGTCCTTGAACATTCTGGTCGTGGTAACAACAGACTCCTTGTAAGTAGCAGGCCGACTGGAGCAAGATGTTGCATTTGATTTCCTCAGCTGAGTTGAGCTCGAGATGTCTTGCAGTGTCAGCCTTGCCTTCTTCAAATATCTCCAGTCGAGGAGACTTCCACATTACGTCAGCTGGTACTATAGCTTCAGATGTGTATACGAGGAAGAAAGGTGATTGTCCTGTGGCTTTGCTTAGTTGTGTGCGAAGCCCCCAGATTACTAACCAGATCTCGTCGATCCACTAGCCGCCCATTTTGCTATTTTTGTCATAGAGTCTTTTCTTCAAGCTGTCAAGGACCAAGCCATTGGCGTGCTCAACCTGCCTGTTGGCCCATGGGTGAGCCACTGAAACATACTTGACTTCAATGGAACTGCGTTCATAGAAATCCTAGAACTGATGCGAATGAAAATTGGATCCCAGGTCTGTGATGATGGTGTTGGGGAAGCCAAACTGATGCAAGATGTTGCAGATGAAGGTAACCACTCAATCTACAGAGAGCGTTGTGATTGGCTTGTACTCGATCAACTTGGTAAACTTGTCGATGGCCACTAACACGTGAGTAAAACCACCCAGTGCAGTGGTCAGAGGCCCTATCATGTCCAGGCCCTAGCACGCAAACGGCCATGAAGGTGGTATGTGATGAGGTTGTGAGCCGGAACATAGGGCTGCTTGTTGAAGAACTGGCAGTTTGTACACCGGCGAGCGAGTGCTTCGGCGTCTGCCAAAGCAGTCGGCCAGTAGAAACCGGATCAAAAAGCCTTGGCGACTAGTGTGCGAGAACCAGCGTGGTTCCCGCACACGCCTTCGTGAATCTCTTGGAGTATTTGTCTACCCTCCTCTATGGGGACACACTTCATGAGTACGCCAGACGCTGATCCACGCTTGTACAGGCTACCCCCGACTAGAACGTACCCTTTACTGCACCTTAGGATGCGTGTAGCCTCAGCGCTTTTTGGGATGACGTCGGGGGGTAGTTTGTGCTTCTAGATGTAGTCGATGAAGGTCACCCTTCAGTCGACCTCGATCATCAAGACCTCTCTGTCGAGTTCCTTTGGACCCTAAGTGATGGAACTTGAGTCTCGTGCCTTGATGGAAGGGTGATGCAAGTCATGAACGAAAACTCCTGGTGGGACATTAGCTCAATTAATTAGAACCCAGTTTGAGAGCACATCCGCTCCTATGTTGTTGTCGTGAATCACATGGTGGATTTCCAGCCCCGAGAACTTATTCTCGAGCTTGCGTATCTCTGCAACATATGCGTCCATGGTGTCCATATAGATGTCCCACTCCTTGTTGACTTGTTGGACCACCAGTAAGGAGTCACTATAGATGAGCAGTCACTTGATGCCCAGAAAGACTACCAAGCATAGTCCGTGCAATGGTGCCTTGTACTTGGCTTCATTGTTAGAGGCCATAAATAGTAATTGGAACACGTACTTGAGGTCTTCTCCTCTCAGACTGATGAAAATTACTCCCGTGCCACCGCCACCGAGCTTGAGTGAGCCATCGAAGTACATGACCCAATGCTCTAGCTGGTTGGCTAGGGCTTCCACTTGGTTTTCTCACCACTCCGCCATGAAATCGACTAGTGCCTACGACTTAATGGCCACCTGGGGTTTGAAGTCGAGGGTGAGAGCCTCCAGTTCCACTTCCCACTTGGAGATGCACCGGTGGCGTCCCAATTACGGAGGATATCCACCAATGGGAAGTCAGTGACCACCAAGATGTTGAAGGTGTCAAAATAATGATGAAGCTTCCTGGAGGTGATGAGTATACCGTAGAGTAGTTTCTAAATTGTCAGGTAACAAACCTTGGATTCAGAAAGGACTTCACTGATGAAGTAGACTGTCACTGCACATCGAAAGCATGGCCTTGCTCTTGGCGCTCCACCACGATTGTCATACTGACGACATGAGTTGTCACGGCGATATAGAGTAGTAGGTTCTCACCTGGTTGGGGAGCCATCAGGATGGGGGGTGACTGCAAATGATGCTTGAGATCTTGCAGCTCCTGCTTTGCCTCCTCGGTCCACTTGAACTTGTCCAATCGCTTGAGCAGTTTGAAGAAGGGTAAACCTCGTTCTCCAAGTCGGGAGATGAATTCCATGCAGTCTGTGAGCTTCTGGACATCCTTGATCGACCGTGGAGCATCCATGGCTATGATGGTGGTGGTCTTCTCCGGGTTTTCTTCAATTCCTCGGTGACTAATGATGAAACCGAGTAGTTTTCCTTGTGGCACGCTGAAGGCGCACTTTGTTGGGTTAAGCTTCCATTCAAACTTGCGTAAGCTGTTGAATGTTTCCTCGAGATCAGGGATGAGCTCATTGTGGGATCTAGCCTTGATGACCACGTCATCCACATAAGCTTCAATATTGCGATGTAGCTGGTCCGCAAGGCACAGTTGGATGGCTCGCTGATAGGTGGCTCCTGCATTCTTCAACCTGAAGGACATTGTTATATATGCATATGCTCCAAATGGGGTGATGAATGCCGTTTTGATCTGATCTTCTTCCTTTAGGGTGATCTGGTGGTAACCCGAGTAGCAGTCGAGGAAGGAGAGCAGGACACAGCTAGTCGTAGAGTCAATGACCTGGTCGATGTGGGGTAGCGCGAAGGGATCCTTCAGGCAGTGTTTGTTGAGATTAGTATAATCCACACACATCCTCCATTCACAATTATTCTTTTTGAAGACTAGTACAGGGTTAGCTAACCACTCGGGGTGGTACACTTATTTAATAAACCAGTCGCGAGTAGTTTTGCTAGCTCATTCTTGATGGCCTCCCTCTTGACGGGAGTGAAGCGTCGTAGTCATTGCTTCTTTGGAGTGGCTTTAGGGTCAACTTTTAGGCAATGCTCGATCAACTCCTTAGGCACCCCTAGCATATATGCTGGATTCCATGCGAATATATCTCGGTTAGCCCTAAGGAAGCTGATGAGCGCGCTTTCCTATTTTTCACTCAAGCTGCCTTCGATCAAAGCAGTCTCGGACAGGTCGCCTTCTTGCAATGGGACGACCTTTGATAGGAGGTTGAATCCTGATCTTCCGAGAGGTACGGTAAACTTGATTGGTGGAGACCTTGATGTTGATGATCCAAGACTCCGAACGAATAGAACCCCGCAATCACTAGACCACTGCTCCATTGGTTATCACCCATATCACACGAATGACCTCGCCACGAAGGCTTATCCCTGGAAGCGCAATCAAGAACACAAGTGAGAACACGAGATGCAATCAAATAGACTTGATTACGAGGTGGAGTCTCACAAACCGATGAACGGCGACACTATTCCATGACAAATTGAATCTAAGCAAAACCCCCAAACCCTAAAGTGGCTATGGCTACTAAATAAAAAGGAGTTATGGGTGTCCAAGTCCCCTGGATGCAACCCTAACGGGATTCAACACGGTACACGGGCCAACGGCCCAACAGACGGTGACACAGCACCCTGTCAGATTCTGGATGCCCACTTGTGTCGATTATTCTGGTCGACTCGGAAGAAATTTTGAGGTGGAACCGGTGCCATTGGAGGCTCTATGAAATTCTGGTTCCAACCATATATAGAACGTCCAAATCCGACTCCGTATGTTGTCAGGGCGTCAGTTTTGGTGAAGTAAGGTTCTAGAATCCGAGGTGGACTCGAATTTGATATTGTTTAGGACTCTAACTTGGGTTGGACGTCCCTTGCTGGTCCTCTCCCCCTCCATGCCTATATTTGAGTACTCCATCATCATCTCCATGATTTCTAATTAATATAATATTTTTAGGTAGCAATCTATTCTCAAAATAAGTAAACAAATAACATAGGAACAAGCTCACTTTATATTTAGCACGAATGGTTGTACATAAGCATATCACATACTCATCATCCATGTCTCTCCCCAAATATATTCTTATTATATTTGTATCCATATGATTCATGTCTTCATCATTCTCCCCTTCTTGAAAGCAAACCGTCCTCGGTTTGAGTGCAGGTGTTGAAGAGGTCCTATTTAATAGCCAACAATGCTCCCCTTCTTGGAAGTGAACCTGTTTCTTAAAAACCAAACTAGAGGAACTTGGTATTATAGGGTTAGTGTTACTGTAGCTCTCTATATGATTTTGTTGATGTTCAACAAAAGATGCTTTTAGATCTGAATAAATATAAACTCGATGTACCATATATTGTCCATTATAATTATACCTTCCAATAAAATAATATGTAAGATTATGCAAACGTGTCAATTTAGAACATGCAAAAAGTGTATCCTCCAAACAATTCAGATTACACAATATATCAAATTCAATATAACCCAAAGTATTTAAGGAAGATAACAATTTGAGCTTATCATGCGCACTAGTTATAGGAACAAAAATATTATTTTCAGCACATTGGTTGTTTTAGAAACAATAATATCAATCTCTGTCATAAGATGTGGCACTGAAACAACATAAGCATCATCACACAACTTTTCTTTATCACAAGGAATATCAAGACAACCATCTTGTGACAAAGACAAATTAGGAAAATATTTCACTATAGATTGCTCTACAATAGCATGAATTGTGGGAAAATCTAGCGCATTAAAATTATGCTCACCTCGAGTTGTAGCACCAATATCATTACCTTTGCTTACAAGCGCTTTCTTCTCCAACGGGTTGTCTCTCGCATCCTTGCTCTCAACATCCTATATATAATCTGCGGAAGAAGTTGTAGGTTGTGGTAGACAAGTTGCCATCGTGTGTATCCGTTCAACAAGTCCTGAAACTCTCTTAAACTTTTCAGTGCCCATATTGAATGCATGACACAGAGCTCTCATCATATCGCGGAGCTCCAGACGGGATGTTCCTGTCATTTTAGTAAAAATAAAATAAGACAACAATGATATGACCCCTACGACTACTCAAGCGAGTGGATGTAAAATCACACAGTATGAAGCGTCTTACCCCGCTCTTACAAGATTCTTACCAGCACTGCAAGTGGCAAACGGTGGCAGGAGTGATAACACGTAGAGCCTGGGTGTGATTGCAAAGGAGTACCTGTTCTAGTTGAGAAAAGATTATATATGTGGAGCTTTTGGAGGCTAAATATAGTGGTAAGTTGGAACACATTTCGATAACAGATAGAAAAGATGAATAAGTGCCCCAAGTACTTGTCAAAGTTGCTGGACTAAACGTATTTCTATAATAGTTCAAACTAGCAGGTCATACACTGAATCACAAGGGACACAAAGGATGCAAGCACTTTTGATTTTTTTTCTTCTTTTTTTGTGCGGCTCTTTTTTTTGCACTTGCATTTTTTTAACATCTTTGTTTTCTCAAAAGTGCCGCAAGAACATGATACAATTGAAGACAATCACAAAATCCTCGTCTATATAACACAGATTTTCAGGTTCACATTCAACTGACTATCTAACCTTCTTAACGGCCTCAAATGTCAAAAAGCATAATACCAAAGTTGTAGATCTACTTTTTCTCTTCAATTTCAGTATATGAAGCACCTATTTTAAAATAAGGAAGCTAGAGATATGGGCCCCGAAATACAGACTGCTCAACAATTTCTGGGTCACAAACAGATTCTGTTCCTATGCATATTACTCCATGATATCTATTTTTCTGGACAATCTCACTATTGACAAAGTTATATATAATTTCACAAGATTTCCATAGAATATAAGAACACTCAAATCCGAGTTCGTATGACAGAGTTATGATCAAAATACCGAACTGGACAGAAATAAATCTAATCTGGACGCGACGACGAGATTGAAACGGACAAGATATGACAATGCAAAACGTAAACTAAACCAAAAACATGACCCAAACCAGCAAAAAAAACTATGACTAGGGCATAAATTCAACGATGCAGACTCTAAAAATAAAATTGCAAAGGCTAATCGATGGTTGTAGGATGGGGAACCAAATCTTTTTAGGTTTTTTTTTACTTTAGGACGAGAAACAAAAATCAATCTAAAGGGCATACGATAATACCTCACGGGCAACCTGATAACTGATGCCACTTGATAGGAGGTTGAATTCCGATCTTCCGAGAGGTACGGTAAACTTGATTGGTGGAGAACTCGACGTTGATGATCCAAGGCTCCGAACGAACAGAACCCCGCAATCACTAGACCACTGCTCCGTTGATTATCACCCGTATCACACGAATGACCTCGCCACGAAGGCTTATCCCTGCAAGCACAATCAAGAACACAAGCAAGAATAGGAGATGCAGTCAAACAGACTTTACTACGAGGTGGAGTCTCACAAACCGATGAACGGCGACACTGTTTGATGGCAGATTGAATCTAAGCAAAATCCCTAAACTCTAAAGTGGTGACGGCTACTGAATAATAAGGAGTTAGGGGTGTGCAAGTCCCCTGGACACAACCCTAATGGGCTTCAACACGGTACACGGGCCAATGGCCCAATAGACGGTGACACAGCACCCTATTAGATTCTGGATGCCCACTTGTGTTGATGATTTTTGTCGACTCAGAAGGAATTTTGAGGTGGAAGGCTCTATGAAATTTTGGTTCCAACCATATATAGAACATCCAAATCCGACTCCGTATGTGGCCAGGGCATCAGTTTTGGTGAAGTAAGGTTCTGGAATCCTAGGTGGACTCGAATTTGATATTGTTTAGGACTCTAACTTGGGTTGGACGTCTCTTGCTGGTCTTCTCCCGCTCCATGCCTATCTTTGAGTACTCCATTATCATCTCCATGATTTCTAATTAATATAATATTTTTAGGTAGCAATCTATTCTCAAAATAAGTAAACAAATAACATAGGAACAAGCTCACCTTGTCTTTAGCACGAATGGTTGTACATAAGCATATCACATACTCATCATCCATGTCTCTCCCCAAATATGTTCTTGTTATGTTTGTATCCATACGAGTCATGTCCTCATCAACCTTGATGCCAACGTTGTTGGGGTTGGGTTTAACCCTCGACTGGCTAGGCCTCTGGCTGAAGATCTCCATCTCTGAATCAGTGAGCTTTTGCGTGGCCGCGAGTACTTCTGCAGAATGCTCTAGTACGCGTGATGTTGCGGTGTTCTTGATCGCCTCCTGATCGCATTCGTATGACTTCTTCAGGTCACCACGGAGCATGAGTTCGCCTGTCTTGCTTTGCATTTTGAGTAGCAGGTAGACGTAGTGGGGCACGGCCATGAACTTAGCTAGCGCCAGTCTGCAGAAGATGGGGTGGTATGATGACTCGAAGTTAGCCACCTCGCACTTGATGTACTCGGTGCGGTAGTTGTCCTTCATCCAAAAGGTAACTCGTAGGACCACTACGCCAAGTGGTGTAGCCACGTTTCCCGGGACGATACCATAGAACGGAGCTCTGCTGGGGGTGAGCATCTTGGACATGTCCAGGCCCATCTTCTTCAGAGTACTCGCAAAAAGCAAGTTGAGGCCGCCCACCATCGATGAGTACTTGGGTCAGCTGTGAGCCCGCCACGACAGGATCTAGGACGAGCGGGAATTTTCCCTTGCTCTGAGAAGCTTGAGAAGCAGATCTAAGTCCTCCCCCAAATTGGAGAGGGACTTTGATTGTGTGGTCCCCTCAGATTGGTTTGAATCCGATCCGATTAGTTCTGGTGCATCACAAGTTGAAGTCGCGTCAAAAACGACATCTTTTCGATCTGTAGGACCAGATCGAGGAGCAGCAATGAAGCGTCCCCCCATCCTAGGAGACTTAAATGTGATATACAAATCAGTCCCAGGAGGCTGATACACATTTATTACATCAGATGGTACATTACCGTACAAACCTCCGAGGAGGCGGGCACTCGATTCAGACGATAACTAGTAATAAAATAGCTATGGTAATACACCAAAGCGTGACCCACGTGGGATCCAGCTCGGGCTCAGAGTAACACGCTAGCAGAAGCATCTTGCGGAGGGCCAACACCACAGGCAGAGTTGGGCGCGGACACAACCCTTATTCGTCGTTTCCGATCACGTAGTCCGGGTCTTCCTCTGAGAAAACCACATATATATACAGGGTGAGTACAAAGGTACTCAACAAGTCCAACCACACCCACGGAGGGGGGTGATAACAGAGATCATGCACGGTTATATCAAGGGTGGGGTTAGGGTTTATTTGCGATAAAGCAAGATTTTTCACATGCAAGGGTTTATTTAACAAAAGCACTCTCTCAAAACATTTTTATAGTAATCGAATCTTAAGTAGTGTTGATCCTGCACGAAGGATCCAAGTTTTAGTGTCATCGGACTCGACGTCCACAGTAGCTTACTGCACAACTGCCGAGTATTTTCAAAACAACCTATGCCACAAAACCAATCATCCCGAACATCTATTGAAGTGACCATGCCGTAACACGCCCAATACCGTGGACACGGCTATTCGAATAGGTTTTACACTCTGCAGAGGTTGTACACTTTACCCACAAGTAGGGTACCGCGCTACGAACACCTTAATGTCGCGGCGGATCCTAACATAGCCATTACCCACCTTAGCTGAATCTAACTAGCCAACACGGAAGCTACCATGGGGTTAATGACCCATCCATGAAGTCATAACCGGAATATCACTCACACAGATTGTATCCCTTCTCCATGGTCTCCCGTTACTCACCCGCTCTCCTTTTTGGCTAGTAGAACAACTAGTGGGGTTTATGCTAAGCCGTTGCCCACACAACGGTCGAGTGGTTGTACGATAAATGAGTTAGGCAAGATGACACCCCAGTTCATCCTTATACTGACCATACGGACATCTCCCGACCATGCTCAACCACAAAGGTAACAAGCACACTAGCGGCATTTCACACAGAAAACGCCCTCCATCTCGTCGGATTATATCTCTCTTTTATTTTCCCAAAATCCCATTTTAGCTTTTAAAACACTCGTACCCTTACTTTTGGTAAAGCACTTGTGGTCGTGGTTCAAAATATAATAAAGGGAATAACAGGTATTAGGCATCTCTAGCAGTAGTTAGCGTCTAGCAGAGCAATCCTAGGTCATCAAGGAGTAGTCGTAGCAATCAAAGGGTGGCTATCCAACCATGTCTTGCAATAAAACGATGCATTTTATAAAACAGGCCAACAGGTTGTATTTATAAATCTAGGATAAATATGCATCAAAGGATGGGATTGGACTTGCCATTCACAAAGCCTTCCGGGAAGTCCTGATCGAGGTACTGTCCTTCAGGTTCTGGCTCACGGCACTGGTTCTCGGACTCTTGCTCGTAGTACTGCTCGTCGACGGGCTCTCCCTCGGTCACCTCGTGATCTACGGCGCACACAAACAAACATTCAATAAAGAAAAGAGGTAAAGGTTTTATCTACAAGTCCGAATCGGAAATAACTTAAGAAACAATGGTAGAAAGAATATTTTCGGGGGATTTCTTGATGGCACGGCCGTCATTATGCTAGAAATGCCGTGGTAAAGTTTCAGGGCAAACGGGGGATTTTTGGCGCATAAAATAATAGGCCGAACGGGGTTTTAGGGAAGGGGTAAGGGTCTAAGGACCTATTCGTAATTACTGTTGGGAGGGGAGGGCTTGATTGGAATTTCCGGGAATACCTAGGGTACTCTAAAAAGGGTCAGGGACTTATTCGTAATTATCTTGTGTAGTGGAGGGGTTCATTTCCTAAATGGAATGAGCAGGGGGTTTTATTTGTAAAGAGGGGGTAAAAGGGGGGTGGGCTCTTAAGGGGATAAGCAAAAGGGGCAGGGGGTTCAGGGCAAAAGTGCCCTTCTTCCTCCTCCCGTTACCAGAGGCAGGGGAGGGGATGGGGGCCGGCGGCGCCACCAATCCCGGTGGCCCTAGGGCACGGCGGCGCCCGGGGACGGGGCTACACGGAGAGGGGAGTGAGGGGGATCCATTCCACCATTCACCTTGTGTCGGGGCGGCGTGGGGCGTGCTGCCCACGAGGGCCAGGGGCGGCGGGCGGAGGTCCTGGCGGCGGCGGTGGAGCAAGGCCGGGGAGGGGCTGGGAGTTGCGGGGGAAGCTTGTGGTGGTGGAGAGGCGCGTCGTGGGGGGTATTTGTAGGCCGGCGAGGGCTGGAAGGAGGGGGCGCGGTGGAGGTCGGTGGCGGCCAGTAATGGCAGTGGGGGCAGGGTCGCCGCCGCGCAGGGCGGCCGGTGGCGCTGGTCGTCGCTGCGCAGGGCGGGGGTTGGCGCGTAGCGGGGAGGGACGGCCTGGGGGCGTGCGGCGCAGGGGCAAGCGGCCAGTGGCGCGACGACGCGCGGCAGCCGGCTCTGCTCGGTGCCGTGACAGGCAGGGGCAACGCGAGCGCCAATATGGCACGGCGGGGTACGGCGCGCGCAGAGGAGGGGCCTGGTTAGGCCGTCCCTGTGGCGTCGTCAATGGAGAGAGGGTGGTGGTGGTGACCGGCGCCGAGCTCTGCTCGGTGCTGTGCTGCGCGTGCAGGGGAGCGAAGGAAGGAGCAGGAAAGGAGAAAAGAGAGAGGGAAAAAGAAGAAGGGGGAAAGAGAGAAGCAGGGGAGAAAAAGGAAGGAGGGGGAGGGTCCTGCGTCGGCGGGATTCGCGGCGAGGTCGCGAGCGTGCGACGCGACGCGCGAGGGGAAAGAGCTGCGTCGGCGGGATTCGCGGCGACGGTCGCGAGTGCGGAGTTAAGCACGCGGCACGTCGCGGGGGTCAAGGAAAAGAGAAAGGCTGGCGGTCAATGTCGGATGTCAGACGGCGAAAGGTCGAGGGATGTTTTGGGCGGTAAGGGTTTAGGAACGATCCGAGCTTGATGACGGAAAAGTTTTGAAAATTATTTTTAGCGAGTGATTTGTACTGTAATTTAGACAGGGTAAAAACGCGGGCGTTACAAACCTACCCCACTTAAAATGAATCTCGTCCTCGAGATTCGGCTGGTTCCTAAATAGATGGGGAAACTCTTTCTTAAGGGCATCTTCGCGTTCCCATGTAGCTTCTTCTACCCCATGTCTGCCCCACTGAACTCTGCAAATCCGTACCTCAGAGTTTCTTGTCCTTTTCGTGATGGTGTCCAAAATCTTAACAGGTACTTCCTGGTACCGAAGGTCTTTCTGTAAGGCTATTTCTTCTTCCGTCACCCGTTCTCTTTCGGGTGCCCTTAGGCATCTTTTCAGTTGGGATACATGGAATACTGGATGTATGTCAGACATTCCTTCTGGTAGTTCTAGACGGTATGCTACAGCTCCGATTCTCTTCCGTACTTGGTACGGCCCAATGTACCGAGGGGCTAGTTTCCCATGTACTTGAAATCTCCGAGTCCTTCGAATAGGTGAAACCTTAAGATAGACGAAGTCTCCTGGATTGAAGCTTACTTCTCGTCTCTTCTTGTCTGAGTAACTCTTCTGTCGGGATTGGGCGGCCTTCAGTTTCTCTCTGATTTCGGCCACTCTCTCTTCCGCTTCTTTTATGAGTGCGGGTCCAACCAGGGCACGCTCTCCGACTTCTGACCACATCAGGGGGGTCCTACACTTTCTCCCATAAAGAGCTTCAAATGGTGACATGCCCAAGCTTGCTTGATAACCATTGTTGTACGAAAACTCAGCGTACGGTAAACTTTGTTCCCAATCCTTGCCATAAGTAAGGACACATGCTCTCAGCATATCTTCCATAATTTGGTTCACCCTTTCTGTTTGACCGTCGGTCTGCGGGTGATAAGCTGAACTGAAGTCCAACTTGGTGCCCATGGCCTTATGCAAACTTTTCCAAAACCTGGAGGTGAATTGGGTCCCTCTATCAGAAACAATTCTGCTAGGCACGCCATGCAGCTTCACTATGTTATCCACATAGAGCTGTGCAAGCTTTTCTCCACCATAATTGGTCCGTACAGGTAGGAAGTGGGCGACTTTGGTGAGCCGGTCCACTATCACCCATATGGAGTCATGTCCTTTCTGTGTCTTGGGTAATCCCACTACAAAATCCATTCCTATCTCATCCCATTTCCAAACCGGGATGGGCAAGGGTTGCAACAATCCTGCTGGTCTCTGATGTTCAGCCTTGATCCTTTGACAAGTATCACAATGGGCGACGAATCTTGCAATATCCGCTTTCATTCCACTCCACCAATACTTTTGCCTTATATCTACATACATCTTGGTGGATCCTGGGTGGATGGAATATGCTGAGTTGTGGGCCTCATCCATAATAGTCTGTCGAAACTCTCCCCCCTTAGGTACGCAAATTCTATCCTTGTACCATAAGGTTCCTTGGTCATCTACTCTGAACTCCGGTGCCTTGTTTTCCCCCGTATGCGTGCGGATTCTCATCAAGTCCTTATCTGCACCTTGGGCCTTTCTGATCTGGTCCTCCAAAGTAGGTTGAACACTCAACTTGTGTCTGGAACCCTGGGGGACGATGTGCACATTTAATTGTGCCATCTCCTCTTGAAGGTGGGCATTCTTAGGTCCATAAGATTTTCGGCTTAAGGCGTCTGCTACCACGTTTGTTTTGCCCGGATGGTAATGAATTACCACATTATAGTCCTTAACTAGTTCTAACCACCTTCTCTGCCTTAAATTCAATTCTGGCTGGGTGAAGATGTATTTTAAGCTCTTATGGTCTGTGTAGATTTCACACCTATTCCCAATCAGATAGTGTCTCCAAATCTTGAGGGCATGTACTACGGCTGCCAATTCCAAGTCATGGGTCGGGTAATTCTGCTCATGGGGCTTGAGTTGTCGGGAGGCATATGCCACTACTTTCCCACCTTGCATAAGGACACATCCTAACCCCTGACGGGATGCATCACAATAAATGACAAAGTCCCGTTGGATGTCTGGCAAGGTTAGTACCGGGGCGGTTGTCAGGCTTCTCTTTAACTCCTGGAAGCTCTTCTCACATGACTCAGTCCAGGTGAACTTCTTCTCCTTCTTGAGTAGCTCTGTCATGGGTCGGGCTATCTTGGAGAATCCTTCGATAAATCTCCGGTAATATCCGGCTAAACCGAGAAAGCTCCTGATTTCACTAACATTGGCTGGTTGTTGCCAGTTGGAGACTGCTTCGACCTTTTCGGGATCCACTACTACTCCCTCTGCGGTCAAGATATGACCAAGAAATGCTACCTTCTCAAGCCAAAATTCATACTTGCTGAACTTGGCGTAGAGCTTGTGCGCTCTCAGCTTTTCCAGGACCACTCGTAGGTGCTGTTCATGCTCATTGACACTCTTGGAGTAAATAAGTATGTCGTCAATGAAAACTACGACAAACTTATCTAACTCTTCCATAAACACCTTATTCATGAGGTTCATGAAATAAGCAGGTGCATTGGTGAGTCCAAAGGACATCACGGTAAACTCATATTGCCCATAGCGGGTGACGAAGGCCGTCTTCGGAATATCACTTTCCTTAATCTTGAGCTGGTGATATCCCGACTTTAGGTCTATCTTGGAGAAATACTTGGCTCCCTTCAGCTGATCGAAAAGGTCATCAATTCTGGGAAGGGGGTATTTGTTCTTGATGGTGACTTCATTTAGTGCATGGTAATCCACGCACATCCTCATGCTCCCATCTTTCTTTTTGACAAACAGAACTGGGGCTCCCCATGGCGACGAGCTTGGTCTGATAAAGCCAATTCGTTGCAGCTCTTCTAATTGCTTCTTTAATTCTGTCAATTCTGAGGCTGCCATCCTATAGGGTCTCTTGGCTATAGGGGAGGTTCCGGGGATAAGGTCGATGACGAATTCTATATCCCTGTCTGGTGGCATACCGGGAAGTTCTTCGGGAAAAACATCTGGATATTCGTTTACTACCGGGACTCCTTCTAAGGGTTGGGCTTCCATGCTAAACACCATCGGGTCAAACTTACTATTCCGGGTATGGCAGATCACTTGTACTCCTTCGGGGTTTGTTAGGCGTACCACTTTGTCGGTACAGCCTATGAGACCATTGTGTCGACTTAACCAGTCCATTCCAAGGATCACGTCTATTCCTTTAGACTTAAGTACTACTAGGTCTGCTAGGAACTCTACCCCACTTAAGATGATCCTTACCCTAGAACAACCCAGTCGGCATTTAATGTCACCTCTAGGCGTTCGGGTTAATAGGGGTGTTTTTAGTAGTACTGTAGGTATATTGTGCTTTTCCACAAAACTTGAGGACACGAATGAATGTGATGCTCCAGAATCAAACAATATTGTTGCCAAAACCGAGCTGACTAGAAACTCACCGAGCACTACGCCCTGAGCGTTCTGAGCCTCTTGCGTGTTGATGTGGTTGATGCGGGCTCGTCCGAAGGACTGCTGAGGCGGCCCCATCTGCTGGTTGTTGTTGCCGGTGTTATTATTGCGGATGGGTACACGATTGGCTCCTGATAAAGCTGGCCTTGGTCCATTCACTGAGTTGGAGAGGGCTGAAGCTGCCGGCCTGTTATTGGCATATGGGCAATTGGCAATGTAGTGCCCTATCTCACGACAGTTGAAGCATGCTCGGGTATTGCTGCTGGTAGTAACTTGGCTTGCATTACTCTGTGGGGCCTTCATGATGTTTTGGCTCTTGAACTGGGTGCCGGGGGCCTGAGAGCCAGTAGCTTGTGGCTGGGTCCTATACTGCATAGGGGCCTGGGACTTGATCACTGGAGGGCCAGAGTGCCTCGGTTTCTGGAAACGGTCCTGCTGGCGAACCTTGGCTTCTAGGAACTTACGCTTGTTGTCCCTCTTTTCCTCTGCCATGGCTCTCTCGGTGATGATAGCCATGTTCATTAGGGTGTTGAAGTCTGGGTAGATGCATGGGGAAAGCAGCTTTTTAAGTTCTGTATTCAAACCTTTTCTGAACATATCCTGCTTCTTTTCATTCTTATCTACTTCCTCCGGTGCATAGCGAGCAAGTTCTATGAACTGGTATGTGTACTCTTCGACTGACTTGTTGCCTTGTTGCAGTTCACGGAACTCATCTGCCTTGCGCTTCATGGTGGCTGCTGGGATGTGGTAGCGACGGAACTCATCCACAAACTCCTTCCAAGTGATAGTGGAGGCATCCTGAACAGCTGCACAGTAGTTCTCCCACCAAGCCAAAGCAGTTCCAGTGAGCTGGTGAGCAGCTAAACGGACCTTGTCACGGTCTCCATGCTCAAATGGTTCGAGTTTTCTTGTGATAACGCGCAGCCAGTCATCTGCGTCCAAGGGGTTGTAGGATCCTGCAAAGGTGGGTGGCTTGGTCCTCAGAAAGGCCGTCAGTTTGTCATTTGTATTCTGCTCCCGGGGCCTTGGGTTGGTGACGACATTGGTCAAAGCTTGCAGTAGGAGGTTCTGGTTGTTCAATACTTGCACCAGGTCAATGGCCGGTGGGGGTGGGGCATGTTGTGCTTCTACTTGGCTTTCTCCTCCCTGCTGGCTCACTTCCTGATCTTCCTGATCGGGGGCTTGTCCTTGCATACCTTGTTGCCCCTCCGCACTTGGAGTGGCATGTGCCTGCCTTTGGAAGGTCCTGTTATTACGTCTGGTGGCCGTCTGTGTATTGGGCAAAAAACCCTTATGAGACTTGGTTTTGGAATTAAGGGATATCTTATTTTTTGAAAGGGCAGACTTCACCTGCTACCAGCAATCACACAGACTATCAAGCAATAAGTGCAAATAGTTTTATTTATCACGCTGGGGTACAACACTTGGGAGGGTACAGCTAGAATACGCACTACACGATCGGGTACAACAGGCACAACGGATGGGTGGGCACAACTCTAAACTCGGGGTCGGGACGGCTTCTTCCCTGGGGCACCTCTAAGGCATATTACTCACGGGGCGAGTCGTCTTCCGGGGCGGAGTGCACTTCCAGTGGAATGAGTAGCTCTTCCTCGTCGTCCTCGAGGATCCCATTTTCCCGGGGCTGTTCGACAGCTCCTCCTTCTACGGCTGCAGCTGTCCTTTCGGCGCCTTCGGGTGATGTTTGCGGGGTCCTAAGAAGTCCTCCCCATCCTGTGATGGGTGTCCCAATTAGGACTTGGGTTTCCCCGATTGCCGGGACGGGCGTTCCGCCGTTGGTCCACTCTTGCATGCGCCGATCCTGGATCTGCCTGAGGCTTTCCTGAGCGACGGCTTCGCTACTTATAGCAGCCGCGGTCCTTGCTTCGGCTTGAGCCACCCGGATTTGGTGCATCCTCACTGCAAGCTCAGCTTGCTCAGCCCGGTGGGTTTGCTCCCTTAAAATTTGGGCTTGCTCGTCAAAGAGCTTGTCCAGGGAGACGAGGTATGCGACCACATGGTACAAAAGGTCTTCGTGTTGGCGGCGCCGTTCCAGGTTCCTCATGCGGGCCTGCCAGACTTGCGTCCTGATGACCGGAGGAAAGAGCCTCATTGGTGTGGGAATGAGGTGCTCTTCGAAGATCCGGCACAGGTAACGGAGAGCTTTCCTGATGGCCAAGGGATAGGCATCCTGATGTTGGAATCCCGTGGCAGTCACTCGCCATGGTTCGATGTCGGGGTGGTGGGTGCTTCTGGCGATGGAGAGAACCACCCTACAGCGACGAGTACCGAGGTATTCGTACTCCCTGCTGTAGTACCTTGGGCGCTCGGTAATGCTGAGGCGCTCCAGAGAGTTGATCAAAAGGCGGGGAAAACCAGGTTCCTCATGGCAAACGCTCTGGGTCCACCCATTCTCAGCCATCTGAAAACAAGGACAGGGTAAACAATCTGGCATAGGTGCAAAGAGAGTAGATAATATTTATTATTACAACAGGGGTGGTACAGTTTTCATGGATACGTGGTCATTAGGGTAAGGTTCTAGCTCGGAATGCTAATCCTATCATGGGAACTCTTCCTCGATTATGATAGGGCGCTTTTTTATTGGGAGGCTTCGATCTTCGGTCTGTGTGCCTTTATCCCAGTGGGTTTCAATGGGTTCTTCTTCTTCTTCTTCTTCCTCTATCCATCCACCTATTCCGTTGCGGTTCTCGTATTCTTGCATCTGGGCTTGGAGGGCGGCTAAGGAATACTCGGCGCTGGCGGCCCTTGCCCGTTGTTCCTCCAGCTCCTGGGTTAACTTTTCAATCCCGTGGATTAGCTCCCTCAGTTGGGCCGTCTGTTCGCGGTAGAGTGCATCCAAGCCGGTAAGGTAGATGGATAGGTAGGAAACCGTATCTTCTAAATCTTCTTCTTCTCGTCCAAGCCCCCTCATCCGGGCAATCCAAGTGCGTCCCCTTCTCTCAGCGGGTGGGAAAAATCCCATTGGGGTCCGCTGAAGGTGGTGCCTGTAAAGCACACGCAGCCGTCGCAGAGCTTTACGGGCGGCCCTTCGGTAGGTGTCGGGGAAGCGGAAACCAACGGTGGAGATGAACCAAGGGTCCACCGCAGGGTAGCGGGTGCTTCTCTCCACAAAAACCATTATGTCGCACCGAAGGGTGCCTCTGGAGATGTATTCACGGTAGGCATATTCTGGTGGTTCCATAACCCCGACGTGTTCCAGGCTGAGCAATAATAATTTAGGAAGGCCGGGCTCTGCGTGGCAGATTCCGTTGACCCATCCATTGTCAGCCATCTGGAACAGGGCAGAAAAACCAGTGGTGAGTGTTTGTGCAGAAAGATATCTAAATCAAAACAAGTACTAGGGTTTAAAAGGGGTTTCGCTCTTAGGGTCACGTCCTACGGCCAACCTACGGCTCTGATACCACCTGAAACATCCCCCCATCCTAGGAGACTTAAATGTGATATACAAATCAGTCCCAGGAGGCTGATACACATTTATTACATCAGATGGTACATTACCGTACAAACCTCCGAGGAGGCGGGCACTCGATACAGACGATAACTAGTAATAAAATAGCTATGGTAATACACCAAAGCGTGACCCACGTGGGATCCAGCTCGGGCTCAGAGTAACACGCTAGCAGAAGCATCTTGCGGAGGGCCAACACCACAGGCAGAGTTGGGCGCGGACACAACCCTTATTCGTCGTTTCCGATCACGTAGTCCGGGTCTTCCTCTGAGAAAACCACATATATATACAGGGTGAGTACAAAGGTACTCAACAAGTCCAACCACACCCATGGAGGGGGGTGATAACAGAGATCATGCACGGTTATATCAAGGGTGGGGTTAGGGTTTATTTGCGATAAAGCAAGATTTTTCACATGCAAGGGTTTATTTAACAAAAGCACTCTCTCAAAACATTTTTATAGTAATCGAATCTTAAGTAGTGTTGATCCTGCACGAAGGATCCAAGTTTTAGTGTCATCGGACTCGACGTCCACAGTAGCTTACTGCACAACTGCCGAGTATTTTCAAAACAACCTATGCCACAAAACCAATCATCCCGAACATCTATTGAAGTGACCATGCCGTAACGCGCCCAATACCGTGGACACGGCTATTCGAATAGGTTTTACACTCTGCAGAGGTTGTACACTTTACCCACAAGTAGGGTACCGCGCTACGAACACCTTAATGTCGCGGCGGATCCTAACATAGCCATTACCCACCTTAGCTGAATCTAACTAGCCAACACGGAAGCTACCATGGGGTTAATGACCCATCCATGAAGTCATAACCGGAATATCACTCACACAGATTGTATCCCTTCTCCATGGTCTCCCGTTACTCACCCGCTCTCCTTTTTGGCTAGTAGAACAACTAGTGGGGTTTATGCTAAGCCGTTGCCCACACAACGGTCGAGTGGTTGTACGATAAATGAGTTAGGCAAGATGACACCCCAGTTCATCCTTATACTGACCATACGGACATCTCCCGACCATGCTCAACCACAAAGGTAACAAGCACACTAGCGGCATTTCACACAGAAAACGCCCTCCATCTCGTCGGATTATATCTCTCTTTTATTTTCCCAAAATCCCATTTTAGCTTTTAAAACACTCGTACCCTTACTTTTGGTAAAGCACTTGTGGTCGTGGTTCAAAATATAATAAAGGGAATAACAGGTATTAGGCATCTCTAGCAGTAGTTAGCGTCTAGCGGAGCAATCCTAGGTCATCAAGGAGTAGTCGTAGCAATCAAAGGGTGGCTATCCAACCATGTCTTGCAATAAAACGATGCATTTTATAAAACAGGCCAACAGGTTGTATTTATAAATCTAGGATAAATATGCATCAAAGGATGGGATTGGACTTGCCATTCACAAAGCCTTCCGGGAAGTCCTGATCGAGGTACTGTCCTTCAGGTTCTGGCTCACGGCACTGGTTCTCGGACTCTTGCTCGTAGTACTGCTCGTCGACGGGCTCTCCCTCGGTCACCTCGTGATCTACGGCGCACACAAACAAACATTCAATAAAGAAAAGAGGTAAAGGTTTTATCTACAAGTCCGAATCGGAAATAACTTAAGAAACAATGGTAGAAAGAATATTTTCGGGGGATTTCTTGATGGCACGGCCGTCATTATGCTAGAAATGCCGTGGTAAAGTTTCAGGGCAAACGGGGGATTTTTGGCGCATAAAATAATAGGCCGAACAGGGTTTTAGGGAAGGGGTAAGGGTCTAAGGACCTATTCGTAATTACTGTTGGGAGGGGAGGGCTTGATTGGAATTTCCGGGAATACCTAGGGTACTCTAAAAAGGGTCAGGGACTTATTCGTAATTATCTTGTGTAGTGGAGGGGTTCATTTCCTAAATGGAATGAGCAGGGGGTTTTATTTGTAAAGAGGGGGTAAAAGGGGGGTGGGCTCTTAAGGGGATAAGCAAAAGGGGCAGGGGGTTCAGGGCAAAAGTGCCCTTCTTCCTCCTCCCGTTACCAGAGGCAGGGGAGGGGATGGGGGCCGGCGGCGCCACCAATCCCGGTGGCCCTAGGGCACGGCGGCGCCCGGGGACGGGGCTACACGGAGAGGGGAGTGAGGGGGATCCATTCCACCATTCACCTTGTGTCGGGGCGGCGTGGGGCGTGCTGCCCACGAGGGCCAGGGGCGGCGGGCGGAGGTCCTGGCGGCGGCGGTGGAGCAAGGCCGGGGAGGGGCTGGGAGTTGCGGGGGAAGCTTGTGGTGGTGGAGAGGTGCGTCGTGGGGGGGTATTTGTAGGCCGGCGAGGGCTGGAAGGAGGGGGGCGCGGTGGAGGTCGGTGGCGGCCAGTAATGGCAGTGGGGGCAGGGTCGCCGCTGCGCAGGGCGGCCGGTGGCGCTGGTCGTCGCTGCGCAGGGCGGGGGTTGGCGCGTAGCGGGGAGGGACGGCCTGGGGGCGTGCGGCGCAGGGGCAAGCGGCCAGTGGCGCGACGACGCACGGCAGCCGGCTCTGCTCGGTGCCGTGACAGGCAGGGGCAACGCGAGCGCCAAGACGGCACGGTGGGGTACGGCGCGCGCAGAGGAGGGGCCTGGTTAGGCCGTCCCTGTGGCGTCGTCAATGGAGAGAGGGTGGTGGTGGTGACCGGCGCCGAGCTCTGCTCGGTGCTGTGCTGCGTGTGCAGGGGAGCGAAGGAAGGAGCAGGAAAGGAGAAAAGAGAGAGGGAAAAAGAAGAAGGGGGAAAGAGAGAAGCAGGGGAGAAAAAGGAAGGAGGGGGAGGGTCCTGCGTCGGCGGGATTCGCGGCGAGGTCGCGAGCGTGCGACGCGACGCGCGAGGGGAAAGAGCTGCGTCGGCGGGATTCGCGGCGACGGTCGCGAGTGCGGAGTTAAGCACGCGGCACGTCGCGGGGGTCGAGGAAAAGAGAAAGGCTGGCGGTCAATGTCGGATGTCAGACGGCGAAAGGTCGAGGGATGTTTTGGGCGGTAAGGGTTTAGGAACGATCCGAGCTTGATGACGGAAAAGTTTTGAAAATTATTTTTAGCGAGTGATTTGTACTGTAATTTAGACAGGGTAAAAACGCGGGAGTTACAAGCAACTCGTCGAGTTGTCGATGAACTCATCGAGGTTGCTGCTTTGAGTTGATGTAGAGGCCTCCGACTTCCTGGAGTTGAAGCCACCCAAGCTGTCGGCGACACAGATCTAGGAGCCGAAGATCAAAGTTATGCCCTCGTCAAGCACGGCACTGGTGAAGTTGAAGGACGCCATCAAAATCTCTAGTGGATGCTTGATGAACAGCCCTACCTGGCGCGCCAGCTGTCGGTGTTTTAATACCCCCGAGGTGGTGAATTTGTAGGTAGGGTATCGCCGAGATCAGGAACTCGAAGGTGCAAGGAACACAAGGTTTAGACAGATTTGTGCCGCCGATACCGTAATACCCTACGTCCTATGTGGTTTGTATTGCCTTAGGTGGTGATCGGGTGATCTTGTGTTTGGAGGGGTGTTGGTGTTTTGCCACCACACCCACCAAGGGATACCCCCGAGGTGGTGAGTTTGTAGGTAGGGTGTGCTGAGATCAGGAACTCGAAGGTGCAAAGGAACACAAGGTTTTGACAGGTTCGGGCCGCCGAGAGCGTAATACCCTACGTCCTGTGTGGTTTATATTGCCTTTGATGGTGATTGGGTGATCTCCTGCGTGATTCCCTGGATGATCGTCCCTGAGGGGGTCCTGTCCGCCCTTATATAGTCTGGGGGGACAGGTTTACATGAAAGTCCTAGTCGAGTACAAGCCTAGGAGTCCTACCCAAGTACTTTTTAGGTAGTTTCCTACCATGTCCGACTAGTTTCACTATGAGTAATCCTATTGCACTACGAGTAGTTACAACGGATGTAGGGCGTGGGTCATGTCCCATCCCGTATCCTAAGAGAAGATGCCACGTGTACAGTCCCGTGTACCCGGGTCTGACAAGCCCCCGAGCTCTTTGTAGTTGAGTACTGCAGGCATCCGAGTACTTCTGAAGGCGTCTTCGAGTTCTCCCAACTTCATCTTGAAGGTGTCCTCCGAGTACGTCCTGGGCTGCATCGAGGATGTGAGGTGCTCATGCCCCGAGTAGTTGTCCAATCTTCTTTATATGGGGTGCGATTAAACTCGCACTCCATATGGAGTAACCCCGAGCCTTAGTTTGACTCGTAGAATCAGGCTGAGGGTCAATTTACTCTTGAGTCTTCTGTCCTTATCTTCTAGCAGATTTGAAAAATAAGTCGCTGATGACACGTGTCCCGCAGCTCCCAAGCCTTGAGTCCAAATCCCCAAGTTTTGGAATAAATGATCCGGAGAACCATGGAATGCAATATATGACGGTAAAAATTTGATGGTGAACATCGGCAAATTAGTGTAGTGAATTTGAAAACCTCTTTTTTCGGAATGAATTCCCTGAAAAAATGGTTAAACAAATAACATCCCCAAAAAAACACCCAAAATTACCTCCCAAATCAATTTTTGTGCCCTGAGCCAATGACTAAATAAGTCCTCTGGGTAATAATTTGAACAAACCCCTTATTTCAAAAAAATCTCTGAAATAATGGTTAACAAACATCTACCCAAGATAGATCTTAAAAAGCCTCTTGGATCGGGTATTGTCGAGTAGATGTACAGCATCCAGCATATAAGCATGAGAGTTATCCCTTGAGGCACACTGAGTGCCTTGTCTCGTCAAGCCCCTGAGCCAGGAGCCAGATGATAAGTATAGAGTAGTCGTAGGAGAACGGTGGCGTCAGCCCCCAAGCCCAGGCATTGGGTAAGAAGCAGCTGGAGCTTGAATAGTCGATGAAGTCATCTAGTCGGAGTTGGTCCCGACTAGGATTGTAGACAAGACAAGTAGTCGAAGTAGTCGAATATGTGTAGAACTAGTCATAAACTAGTAAACTTCTTGTGATGAGAGAGAGGCCCCTTCAATAACATAGTGTACAATTCAAAAACTAGTAATATGTTACTGGAAATAATGGAGCGAGACCCTTTCAGCAAACTTGCGTGTAGTACCAGTCGTAAACTAGTAAAACAACGTTTTACTAGAAATATGAGCGCAAGGCCCCTTCAGTAACCCAAGTGACTAGTCGGAAACTAGTAATTAGTTATTAGAAATATGGGAGCAAGTCCCCTTCAGCCAACTTGCGCGAAATACCAGTCGTAAACTAGTAAAACAGAGTTGTACTGGAAGTATCAATCTCCAGGCACCAATAGAAAATTTCCCCAGTTGATCAAGGATTAAAACAACGTAGATGCTCAATATTCTAAGAATTTGGTACCTCCTGACCGTCAGAGTACTGTAAGCGATAAGATCCAGGGCATGTAACTTTGTGCACAATGAAAGGTCCCTCCCATCCTGAGTTAAGCTTGTGTAGCCCGGTATCATCCTGGATTCATCGAAGAACCATATCTCCAATGTTGAAAGAGTGTCGTTGAATGTTCCTGTCGTGGTAATGATGAACTCCTTGTAAGCAGCCGGCCGACTGCAACAATACATTGCATCGGATTTCCTCAGCTAAGTGGAGCTTGAGACGTCTTGCAGTGTTAGCCTCGCCGCCTTCAAATATCTGCAGTCGTGGACACTTCCACATCACGTCAACTGGTAATATAGCTTCAGACCCATATACGAGAAAGAAAGGTGACTGACCTGTGGCTTTGCTTGGTTATGTGCGAAGCCCCCAGACTATTGATGAGATCTCATTGATCCACTTGCTGTCCTTTTTGTTGTTCTCATCTGTGGCAGAACCAACATGAATTACACCGGCTCAAGTACGCAAGTCCACTCTCAAGGGCTCCAACGTACTTCTAACGGTGTAATCCCTTGGCCTGTCGGATAACGTCCCGATAAACCACCTAATGCGGGATCAAACAAGGTACCTCACACGAAGGCGAGTCCAGAGACACAATCACCGTCATATTTTACACCATAGGCATTTATATTACATGCGTTGTCAAAAGTAATATCAGTTTCCACTGATAAGATTTATTACAAACCGGTTCAAGTTTTCAAGTTCACAGCAGCGGAATTTAAACCACAACCACTGTACACGTCGCCAGTACGGATATCATGCTAAGCCCTGGCATGATACCACTCGGTAGGATCAGTGTTGGCTGGGGACGGGTCCCACTCCATGGACCAACCATCGGGCAGAGCGTAAGGCCATGGCATAGGCAGAGCAGAGTCCTTAGGGGGATTACCTGAATAAAAAGTCACAATGCAAGACTGAGTAATCTAATACTCAGCAAGGCTTACCCGTTTCATGGTATACTTAGCCAGGTAACTAGACTTATGAAGGCTTTAAGGGTGATGGGTAAAGTTTTCAGCTGAAAAGCAATAAAGAGTAGATCCTTAATTTCAAATTTTAGCCTTCAAGTTCTATGTGATTATCCATTCTAGATGAGCACCTATAGCTATTCAAGCATGGTTGAATCTTTAGCCAAACATCATCTTTGATAATCATAAAGTTGCTCTTGTTACTCTATGTGGCAAAGGGATCAAGCAGTCTCAATCTCCGCGAGAAACGGACGATTCCTGAATTGAATTTCAGCCTTGCAAGGGTAAACCTAACTCACACGCTTGGAACGTTCAGAGATTGTTCCAAAGCGACCGTTTGCCTTTCATTCCGACTTGTGGATCAGATCCACCACAAGCGACTGCAGGACCATACGCACATCCAATGTGCAGGACGTACATCTTTAATGCGACTACACGACCGTACTCCCAGTTGCCCTGCAACACGTATTCCCACACGTCGAAGTGAGTGACCGGAAAAACCAAATACGAGTGGTGGGAGGTATGTCCACTCCTCGGGCCGATTGGTTACTAGGCTTACCGCTTACCATATTTCGCGGCATGTGGCTAGTACTTTCAAACGCTTAGCCACCGCTACCACACACTGCGACCTTAACCAAATTCATCAACACAAATGGGGTATCATCCTGATACATCACATAAATCCCGTCCGTCATCCTTATAGTGATTACAGGATTGTAAACATTGCAACTCCTATATCGCGCGAGTGATAGGAAATCACCTGACTTCGATCGGTCCTATTAGTGTAGCAGCTATTCGAACTCAAGTTCTAGTATTCAATACATTGGTTCCTAGGAAAATGCAATTAGGGTTTCCCATACAACTCCTAAGAACTTAATGCATAGATAGGTATAAATAAATATAGATTGCAGTGTAAATAAAGTAGTGGGTTATGTCCGGGGCTTGCCTTCGTGAGTGGGGTTGGGGGTAGGAGTGTCAAAATTTTCTGAACTTTGGTTCGGAGCTTCAGTTAGATTTCCGACGATGTTCCCGGGGTCTTCAGAAATTTCCACTTCTGATTCCGGGATAGCTCGTAATTTCCGTCGGCGAGAGTAGTTGAGTCTATATGATATGCAAAGATATAGTTTAAGAGATGCATACACTTTCATTTTACTTCACAATAAAGTTGCAATCCAATGAAAACATAGTTCACTCATCACACGTACCATTTACTCTTTTACTGGGCAGTCATTTATCGGGTATAAACTAACCTAATTAGCTTCATTAGACAACACGTTTTATTTTTATAAAATAAACTACCATAGCACTGGGGTTGAAATTTTTACTAATCACAGATTAATCTATGTCTAAGCCATTGTAAATTTATCAAGATTTTATTTTTTATAGAAATTAGACCACAAGGATAAATAACAATAGTACTAACACATTAAGTATTATTTATAACTGTATACACACACAAGATTTTGCTCTAGATTTTTGTGCATAGGTTATACTTCTCAAGAGCAACACTTCAAAATATTTTCATAATTTTTAAGCATCTAGAACTGTAGATATTGAATACACAAGGTTAAATAGGCATTATCCATGATTAAACTCATTCATTATAAAAACATTACACAACCAGTAGGTCAATTATTTTTCCTAAGTACTACATGTCAAAGCAAAACTAACTCAATTGGTTTTACATTTTTACCATTTTTCTATTATTTACTAAGCATTTTCATAGTCTACAACTACTTAAACTTAATATTTAAATTAGAGTAAAAACTACTTAGAATTTGAAAGTCAACCTATAAGAAAAGTTGTAGACCTTAGAATAGGCAATCTAACAAATTTTAGTTTGTATTTTTCTGATTTTTCCTTGAATTGCTATGGAATTTCAAAATCTGCAGCAAAAATAACAAAGGGGTCCTTAATGACACTATTCCCTTGAGTCACTGGCTTTACAGACAGCCCCCAGGGCTTTTGTATCTTTCAACCCGAGGCCCCTGGCCGTGGTCAGAGAGGTAGGCGCGGGTTTGACCGGCCAAATCCAGCGACGGCGATCGCCGGCGGCGAGGGTGGAGGGGCGTGGGAGCATCACCAAGTCTGTGCGCACTTGTAGACGCTCGGGATCGGGGTGGGACGGCCTGTAGCGGCGGCGTGACGGGAGCAGGCGGCCGGCGGTCGTGAGCGGCGAGGAAGGGGTCGGGGAGCTTCAGGGCGGTGTGGGGAAGCTAGTGGTTGTGACAGTGCGTGTACTTGTAATGCTAGGCAAATATTTTGTTAGTGTGAAATATGTGTTTGTTTTATATAAAGCTTATGTGTGCTTATGTGAAGCTTTTGAAAATTTAAAGTGCAGGTAAAAAGGGGTATTTTTCTAATTATAGAAAAACCTAGGGTTGTTTTTGCAAAATGTAATTGGGTAAGGGTAATTTCAAAATAAGTGAAAGGTGGTTTTGTAAACATATTTTTCTTATTTTATTCCCTGTAAAAATATATATATTTTTCTAAAAGTTGCATTAGAAATGCATGTATTGAAGCGTGTAAAAAAATTTGGGTAAAATGGTGAAAATAAGGGTGTTTATGTAATTTTATAAAAGTACAAGTCCTTTTATGCAAATGTTTGATTTACAAAAGTAACTTTCAAATTTACTCAGGACTAAAGTGTAAAAGTGCAAGTCATCATGACATGTCTATCCAATCATTATGACGAGTCTATCCCGTCATTATGACGCGTCATAAATGCTTGCATTTAGGTCCTGAATTTTATAAAATTCCACTATTTAGGACAAAAGTAATTCAAATCCGACTTTTGTTCAAAAATTTACGTGTAAAAATATAAGTTTTGAGTTTTTGAACTTGAGCCCTAAAGCAATGTTGTAGAGTTTGAAAAACTCTCCAACTTTCGTTTTGGGCATTTCTTAATTTGGGTTTTAAATCAACGGGAAATTTTGTTTTACAGACAGGCCCTTGCAGTTTTCTGAAATTGCGCATAAGTCCTTGGGAGAACTCCATCTCTCCTTCTCCTCTGTTCTTCCTTATCTGCTGTGCCCCTTTTCTTTTCCCACAGGCGACAGCTCTTTCTCCCTTATCTCCTTCCCGGCCACTCCTTTGCTTCCTCCACCGGCGCGGCACAGTGGCAAGCAGCAGGTTAGGCGAGCGAGCTGCGGTTGTGCGGTACTGGGCGGCGGCCCAGGCGAGCGGGCGCGGCGGCTCGGGCGACAGCGCACGAGGGCGGCTCGGCGCGGGCTGGCGGCGGGCCGCGGCAGGCGCAGGCGCAAGGAACGGCGGGCCAGGCACGCTCGCGGGCACGCGGCAGCGGGCAGTGCGGCGTGGGGAAGCAAGCGCGCGCAGGGTGGTGGCCAAGCGAGTGGAGCGGGCGGCTGTTGCTGGGCGGTGCGGGAGCTAGAGCGCGGTGCCAGGTTGGGGCAAGCGCGCGAGTGGCAGAGGCACTAGGTGCGGCGCACAGGCGGGGACGGCCGGCGTGGGCCCCGAACGACGAGCGAGCAGCGTGAACTGAGCCGGTGAGCGAGGACGCAGGGAGTTGGCGCGGCTCGGGACCGGCGGAGCACGGGCAGCAAACGACGCACGCGGTGCGGGTGTGTATGGGCGCAGCGTGCATGGGCGAGCGGCGCCAGAGCGGAACGTGGGCGACGCCGAGCAGGTGGCGCGAGCGTGCGCGTAGTGACACGCAGAAGCTGGCAGTGGGTGCAGGTATTAGGCGGCCGGAGTAAGCACGGCACAGATGCAGGCGGCATGGGCGTGTGAGTGCAGGAGCAGAACTCGAGCGGAGGTGAACGGCCCGGAGCGAGCAGTGACGTGCAGGGCGGTTTCAGACGCGTGAGCAGCAGCGCGATGCGGGCTAAGAACGCGCGCGGTTCGGGCGTGCGCGGGCGGAAGTGAGGCATGGCGGATCGGGACAGACCCACACGAAGGGCGACGAGGTCGCGCACGGCAGTACCTTGGCAAGGACGGTCGTGGAGGGACCTGCGATGCGGCAAGGCCGAGGCGAGTGCGGGCTCGGCAACAGGAGGAAGAAGAATAACCATGCAGGGCGACGACGTACAGAGCAATGATGTGTGGAGGTGGCGACCGGATGCGGTGAGCTCAGAGGAACCACGCACAGTGAGCTCCCTCAATCCTTGCGGAGGCGGAGAAGCGCTTATGGCGCGGCCAGTCAGAAGGAGAAGTTGCGGAGCGAAGGTGGCGGTCGGGCGTGACGAGCTCAGAGGAGTCTCGGTGCAGCCAAGCACAGTAGTTCAGCAGGGAGCTACGCGGTTGTGCCGGCCATGTTTCAGTGGCACACGTGCGTGAGCAGAGGTAGTTCAACCATGAGCAAGAGGACCTTGAGGTTCGCGGAGGAGTTGGCCTAGCGAATCAATTCGGCTCCATCATCTCGTCCCATGATCCACGACATCTAGCAACTTCTGCTCTTCGTCACCCACGGGGATTACCCCTTCGACCATCTTCCACCTACGACAACCCTTCCCGGCAAACTTCTTCGTCATCTGCGGAATCTCGTCATCGTCAAGTACTTCTCATCGCCGATTCTATTCACCACGGGAATTCACTTTCCATGTGTTCTCCTCCATAACCAAGGCTACCCCGAGGTTTGCCCTGATTCACTGAATCTTTCTAATACCGGCGATTCCTTTGCCGGAATATAGTCATTCACTTCCTGTTATCTGTTTTCCCCGACCAGGGACTTAATTGCTTTGATTCAGAAAGTTCTAGGGTGTTTTCTATAAGATTTCCAGAACTTTCTTTATTTCAAATCGATGAACTTCTACATTTCATAGAATTTCGTAAGAAGTTCATAAAAGTACAAAATCAGTTTTGTTTGAAACCCTAGGTCAAAATCTACAAGTTTTATGTTGTGATCTTGAGTGAAAGTATTTGATTTGTGGTCTAGGTTAAGTGTTAGAGAATGAATGCTTTATGTGTACCTTGTGTTGTATGCTTGTGTTGTAGTTAAAAAGCAAGTCATAGGATATATGTCTTAAATAGAAATATGTGATATTTAGTTAGTCCTTTCATATGAGTGTTCATATCTCTGCCATCAAGACGTTATCCTTGTGTTGATTGCAGTCTCATTAGGTCCTTTTTGTATAGAAATCCTTTTTAGTTCATCTGCATCTGTTGTTTAACTTATACATCTCTGCAGCTGCATTTCAACATCAGCTTTTGGTTCAGCCGCTAAGCATCCGTTTTCTTTGAGTCTATGTTGTTTTCTGCGTAACAGCTGTCAGCCGATGCATTTCTTTTGGTATGTTTCTACTATCGGCTGGTTAGCTGAAATGGTTGTTATCTTTCTAGTATCGGCTACTTCCGATACAATTCCTTTGTTCTGTCCTACATCGACTACACAGGGTTGATGTATCGGAGAGACACACGCAATCTTAGGATTCTTGCTATCGGCTAATCCAAGCCGATTCTAGCTGTCTTCCATGTCGATCTAATATGGCCGATCAACCCGAAACATCCTTATCCACACACTTCTATCAGCCGATTTGTCGGTTGAGCAATCGGTTATCTACCTATCAGTCACACACCCTTAATCACGCTCCAATCGGCTATACGTCACTCAATTGTTGTGTTGACGTAATCGAGCCGATACAACCACACCTAGTTACCTAGGATAACACTTAAGCACATCTCAGTTAAGACAACTGCTTTAGAAATCACTCTTCTGCCAAAGTAATCAATGCTCTCATCGATCATCTAGGAACCCGATGCACTCATCAATCGGCTAAACCCATGTTGTTCCCATCGGCTCTGTTGTAATCTTCAACAAGTAGCCGATCCAAATTAGTTGTCCACCTACAGCTCTGTTTAAGTTTAACTTCAAATCTTTTTGGTTGTTATGTGAATGGTGTGTTATATGAGTGCTGGATTGCAACTGTATTGTAAAGTAAAATAGTTTCATATGCACACTTTGAATGTAATGCCACATTGCATGTAGATACGATTACTTCGGCAACGGTACCTACGAGATCTCCCCGGAGTCTACAAAGGATGTTCCTGAAGACCAAATGAACGTCACCAAGAGATCAACTGAAGCCCCGAACCAAAGTTCGGAAGATATTAACATTTCTGACTTCAGTCCCACCAGTAAAGGCAAGCCCGGACATAACCCACTATTTTAATTACACTGCAATCTATATCTATTTACGTATTCTATGCATTAAGTTCTTAGGAATTGCTTGAGACCCTAGATGCATGAATCCTAGGAACCAATGTATTGAGTAGTAGCACTTTAGTCCGACTAGCTGCTATGCTAATAGGACCGGTAGAAGTCGGGTGATTTCCTGTCACTCGCGCGATATAGGAGTTGTAATGTTTACAATCTTGTTACCACTATAAGGATGCCGGACGGGAGTTTTGTGAGGTATCATGGTTGAGGTGATACCCCGTCTGTGTTGTTGAAATTGATAAGGTCGCGGTGTGTGCCGATCAGGGTTGAGCGTTTGAAAGTACTAACCACATGCCGCGAAATATGGTAAGCGGTAAGCCTAGTAACCAATCGGCCCGAGGAGTGGACATACCTCCCACCACTCGTCTTGCTTCTTCTGGTTACTTATGTTCGACGTGTGGGAATACGTGTTGCAAGGGCAACCAGGAGTACGGGTTTTGTAGTCGCGCTACAGACGTACGTCCTGCACACATTGGGTGTGCGTATGGTCCTGCAGTCGCTTGTGGTGGCTCTGATCCACGAGTCGGAATGAAAGGCAAACAGTTGCTTCGGAACTATCGTTGGATGTTCCAAGCGTGTGTTAGGTTTACCTTGCAAGGTTGAATTTCGATTCAGGAATCGTCCACCTCTCACGATGATTGAGACTACTTAATCCCTTTATCACACAGAGTAACAAGAGCAACTATATGATGAGTAATACTGATGGTTGATATAAAGAGCTGTACCTTGCTTGCTTAGTTATAAGTGCTTATCTAGAATGGATAATCACATAGAACCTGAAAGCTAAAAGTTGAAAATAAGGATCCACTCTTAGTTGCTTTTCAGCTGAAACTAAACCCAGAACCATTATAAGCCTTCATAAGTCTAGTTATGGGCTAAAGTATACCCAATCCCAGGTAAGCCTTGCTGAGTATTAGTATACTCAGCCTTGCTAGTTTTATGTTTTTCAGGTATAGCTTTTGAAGACCCTACTCTTTCCCTGTCTTGGCCCTGTGCTCTTCCATGAGGTTGGTCCACGGAGTGAGATCCGTCCCCGGCCAACACTGATGATACCGAGTGATGTCGTGCCTGGGCTTAGCATGACATCCATCTTGACGACGTGTCATAAGTCATCGCGTATGTTTTCCGCTGCTAAAAACCATAACTCTAACAGTTTGTAATAACTTTTCTAAATTTGGAACTTTGTACTATTGTTGGAAACTCTTGTAAAGTAATTTCCTTGTAATGTAAAATGTGATGGTGATTGTATCTCTGGACTCACCTTCGTGTGAGGTAACCTTATTTGATCCTGTGTATCGGTGGTTTATCGGGACGTTACCCGACAGGCCAAGGGATTATACCATTTGAAGCACGTTGGAGCCCTCTGGAGTGGACTCACGTACTTGAGCCAGTATAATTCAGGTTGGTTCTGCCACAGCTGGTATCAGAGCTATAAGGTTACCCTGGAGATACATTTTACCTTAAAAATGCTTTCAGTATAAAAGTTTGACCACTAAAGTATTTGGCAAAGCTGCGTTGGATTCGTTAAGTATTGAGCTTAGTACGTAAAGCCCTAGGGTAATGTTTATAACGGAAATAGAGGTGGCTATAGTATATATATATAACCCTAACTACCAGCATTACTTTTCTATCAAAACTTAAAATTCCTGCACAACTCAACTTTACTTTCAGTAACGACATCTTCGACGATGAGGTAAGAAGGTAAGGATCCTCAGCCAACTGAGTGAGCTTGGCCTTCCCGTCGGTGATGCGAATTGAACGCTATTTCTCAAGCAGTGGCTTACTTGAGATGCTGCCAATGTACCAACCTCGGTTGACTACATTGGGAGTATATGGTTCGGTGCAGGATATGCCGATCGCTGTTCATATCCCCGCATTTTGCGGTACCCCCGTGAATACGTTGTTTCGAATAACGTATGCTAACGTTGTCTGTACGGCGGTAATTGTAAAGATGCTATTTCTATAGTGAACAGTAATGATTGGGGACGCTTTCATGACATGCTGGCATGAAAGGTTCACTATATACATATTGTGTTTTCTGCAGGAATGCTAACCACGATTCGATAGGTTTTGAACGGTTAGGATTATCGACTAGTTATTATAGGGAGAGACGTATTTATATGATGCCACCGTACTTAACCACGTAAGACCAAGATTACTTGGCAGTTATTTTTGTTTGTGAGGACGTGTGGAACGTGCATACATCATGACATCTTGGATTCACCTGATTGCCTTGTTTGTGACGTTGATGTATTGAAATATGTGCTTGTATCTGAATGCCTGTTTTGACTTTGTGTGGTAGGAGCCAATGTAATCTGCTAAGCTAACCTGGAGTGAGAAGGTCTTTTGTGAATCAAGTGAATTGGGTTATGTTTGAACCCTATCACCGATCTTAGCTTGACAGCCAAATCAAATCCTTGATTTTGCTTTAAATCTGTTTCAGCAGAACCATTGAACTTCTCCTCTGATGGTTAAACCTTGATAACTATCATCAAATCCTTCAATCCATCATTTAGTGATCCCTCTATCCTCTCCTGATGTTGTGCCTTATCTTGTTGGCTATTCTAGTTACAACATCTAAAAGTTGCACCTTCAATTTTTGCTCAGATGATTTTGGATAAATTAAAAAGATGTATAACAATAATTACTTTTGGATACAAATCTTCCGGCAAAAGTGATGCATCATAGCATATATCATCTTGGTCAGTGCATGGTGTTGCATCAACATCGGAATCCGTAGACTGACTAACGGGTGTATCCAGTACAACTTCAGGTTGTCTTGGGTTTCCTAAGTCTATCTTGTTGCTGTTGGCACTACGGGGTTGCTATTCCTCTTTTGTGGTGGTGTTTAATCACATGACCATGATGCCGTGTCGGAACCTAAGGCCTCAGGTGTGCTGCAGCCACCTGATTGCGCCATTAGGGGCGCACTGGTGTCTAGGTATATGTGACGTAACCCCACTGCAATCTCTTCTTATGCAACCTTACTAGTGTCCTAATTTTTGATCTTCGCTTAAGGATATAGACTTACCCAGGTGTTAGTTACGAGAGAACGGTTGTAGGATGCGAGTCATATGCATCATCAACTCATGAGGGTATGCATCATACTTCATGCATTTCATACGTGCATACATTGCAAGTATCATCATCCTTGCATCATAGTGTATGCATCATTTGGTCAACATCATGGTAATTACATTGTGTCATATGCACCATTTCGCTCGTGCATGGAATCCTCCATCCTCGTGTTGCACCATCATTGCAATCATACATGTCAACAGTGCATCATGTTCGTGGTCATATATCGAGCATTGCACTTTAAATTGGAGCATTTATTCATTATTCCTTGATTGCATCGGTATATAAATAGGCATGTTTTGCAATCAACATCATCTAAATTATTCAGGTAATAAATTCTGAGCAGGAATGTCTCAAACATCACGTATCAATTTCTCGTGTTAATCCTCACTTGTTATCCATGAATTTTGTGATGAATGTCACCGACATTTATCATCCTCATGTTGTGATCTCAATTTTATGAGAACTTGATCACCTTTTCTTCTCTTATCTTGTCATACTCATCCATGTACAATCGATCTATGCTCTCGTCATACTTATCTCGTCATACTTCAATGACTTTTACCATCAACATCAATCCTCTCTGGTGTGATTGCTTCCTGTTACTTTTGATGGGTGATTTGCTTCTCTTCCCTTAAGAGTCTTTCGTCCGAATCTCGGGACGAGATTCTTTTTAGGGGGGAAGGCGTGAGAGTTCGTGTACTTGTAATGCTAGGCAAATATTTTGTTAGTGTGAAATATGTGTTTGTTTTATATAAAGCTTATGTGTGCTTATGTGAAGCTTTTGAAAATTTAAAGTGCAGGTAAAAAGGGGTATTTTTCTAATTACAGAAAAACCTAGGGTTGTTTTTGCAAAATGTAATTGGGTAAGGGTAATTTCAAAATAAGTGAAAGGTGATTTTGTAAACATGTTTTTCTTATTTTATTCCCTGTAAAAATATATATATTTATCTAAAATTTGATTAGAAATGCATGTGTTGAAGTGTGTAAAAAATTTTGGGTAAAATGGTGAAAATAAGGGTGTTTATGTAATTTTATAAAAGTACAAGTCCTTTTATGCAAATGTTTGATTTACAAAAGTAACTTTCAAATTTACTCAGGACTAAAGTGTAAAAGTGCAAGTCATCATGACATGTCTATCCAATCATTATGACGAGTCTATCCCGTCATTATGACGTGTCATAAATACTTGCATTTAGATCCTGAATTTTATAAAATTCCACTCTTTAGGACAAAAGTAATTCAAATCCGACTTTTGTTCAAAAATTTGCGTGTAAAAATATAAGTTTTGAGTTTTTGAACTTGAGCCCTAAAGCAATGTTGTAGAGTTTGAAAAACTCTCCAATTTTCGTTTTGGGCATTTCTTAATTTGGGTTTTAAATCAACGGGAAATTTTGTTTTACAGACAGGCCCTTGCAGTTTTCTGAAATTGCGCATAAGTCCTTGGGAGAACTCCATCTCTCCTTCTCCTCTGTTCTTCCTTATCTGCTGTGCCCCTTTTCTTTTCCCACAGGCGACAGCTCTTTCTCCCTTATCTCCTTCCCGGCCACTCCTTTGCTTCCTCCACCGGCGCGGCACAGTGGCAAGCAGCAGGTTAGGCGAGCGAGCTGCGGTTGTGCGGTACTGGGCGGCGGCCCAGGCGAGCGGGCGCGGCGGCTCGGGCGACAGCGCACGAGGGCGGCTCGGCGCGGGCTGGCGGCGGGCCGCGGCAGGCGCAGGCGCAAGGAACGGCGGGCCAGGCGCGCTCGTGGGCACGCGGCAGCGGGCAGTGCGGCGTGGGGAAGCAAGCGCGCGCAGGGTGGTGGCCAAGCGAGTGGAGCGGGCGGCAGTTGCTGGGCGGTGCGGGAGCTAGAGCGCGGCGCCAGGTTGGGGCAAGCGCGCGAGTGGCAGAGGCACCAGGTGCGGCGCACAGGCGGGGACGGCCGGCGTGGGCCCCGAACGACGAGCGAGCAGTGTGAACTGAGCCGGTGAGCGAGGACGCAGGGAGTTGGCGCGGCTCGGGACCGGCGGAGCACGGGCAGCAGACGACGCGCGTGGTGCGGGTGTGTATGGGCGCAGCGGGCACGGGCGAGCGGCGCCAGAGCGGAACGTGGGCGACGCCGAGCAGGTGGCGCGAGCGTGCGCGTAGTGACGCGCAGAAGCTGGCAGTGGGTGCAGGTATTAGGCGGCAGGAGTAAGCACGGCACAGATGCAGGCGGCGTGGGCGTGTGAGTGCAGGAGCAGAACTCGAGCGGAGGTGAACGGCCCGGAGCGAGCAGTGACGTGCAGGGCGGTTTCAGACACGTGAGCAGCAGTGCGATGCAGGCCAAGAACGCGCGCGGTTCGGGCGTGCGAGGGCGGAAGTGAGGCGTGGCGGATCAGGACAGACCCACACGAAGGGCGACGAGGTCGTGCACGGCAGTACCTTGGCAAGGACGGTCACGGAGGGACCTGCGACGCGGCAAGGCCGAGGCGAGTGCGGGCTCGGCAACAGGAGGAAGAAGAATAACCATGCAGGGCGACGACGTACAGAGCGATGATGTGTGGAGGTGGCGACCGGATGCGGTGAGCTCAGAGGAACCACGCACGGTGAGCTCCCTCAATCCTTGCGGAGGCGGAGAAGCGCTTATGGCGCGGCCAGTTAGAAGGAGAAGTTGCGGAGCGAAGGTGGCGGTCGGGCGTGACGAGCTCAGAGGAGTCTCGGTGCAGCCAAGCACGGTAGTTCAGCAGGGAGCTACGCGGGTGTGCCGGCCATGTTTCAGTTGCACACGTGCGTGAGCAGAGGAAGTTCAACCGTGAGCAAGAGGACCTTGAGGTCCGCGGAGGAGTTGGCCTAGCGAATCAATTCGGCTCCATCATCTCGTCCCATGATCCACGACATCTAGCAACTTCTGCTCTTCGTCACCCACGGGGATTACCCCTTCGACCATCTTCCACCTACGACAACCCTTCCCGGCAAACTTCTTCATCATACGCGGAATCTCATCATCGTCAAGTACTTCTCATCGCTGATTCTATTCACCGCGGGAATTCACTTTCCACGTGTTCTCCTCTATTACCAAGGCTACCCCGAGGTTTGCCCTGATTCACTGAATCTTTCTAATACCGGCGATTCCTTTGCCGGAATATCGTCATTCACTTCCTGTTATCTATTTTCCCCGACCAGGGACTTAATTGCTTTGATTCAGAAAGTTCTAGGGTGTTTTCTATAAGATTTCCAAAACTTTCTTTATTTCAAATCGATGAACTTCTACATTTCATAGAATTTCGTAAGAAGTTCATAAAAGTACAAAATCAGTTTTGTTTGAAACCCTAGGTCAAAATCTACAAGTTTTATGTTGTGATCTTGAGTGAAAGTATTTGATTTGTGGTCTAGGTTAAGTGTTAGAGAATGAATGCTTTATGTGTACCTTGTGTTGTATGCTTGTGTTGTAGTTAAAAAGCAAGTCATAGGATATATGTCTTAAATAGAAATATGTGATATTTAGTTAGTCCTTTCATATGAGTGTTCATATCTCTGCCATCAAGACGTTATCCTTGTGTTGATTGCAGTCTCATTAGGTCCTTTTTGTATAGAAAGCCTAGTAACCAATCGGCCCGAGGAGTGGACATACCTCCCACCACTCGTCTTGCTTCTTCTGGTTACTTATGTTCGACGTGTGGGAATACGTGTTGCAAGGGCAACCAGGAGTACGGGTTTTGTAGTCGCGCTACAGACGTACGTCCTGCACACATTGGGTGTGCGTATGGTCCTGCAGTCGCTTGTGGTGGCTCTGATCCACGAGTCGGAATGAAAGGCAAAAGGTTGCTTCGGAACTATCGTTGGATGTTCCAAGCGTGTGTGTTAGGTTTACCTTGCAAGGTTGAATTTCGATTCAAGAATCGTCCGCCTCTCACGATGATTGAGACTACTTTGTCACACCCGATTTATAAGAACATAAATCGAGCAATCATATATGCGCCAGGATCAAGTCACGCATATATACAACAGATTATCAAGATATCACAACACATGTCACGAATAAAAGCGTATAAATTATAAAATGAATATCTTTATTACAACTGAATCAAGAATCAGTTCAAGGAATGCGGAAGCGTAAAATGAATACATGAAGAGCAGGGCGCCACAGGGACGTCGACTGGGAGACAGATGCCTAGAAGTCGTCGAAGCCACTGACGTAGTCCTCCACGTCGCCTGGCACTGAGCAGCAGTCGAAGATATCCGAAATGAAACAGAAGAGTGGAGAGGCAAGTGTGAGTACAAACTAGTACTCAACAAGTATAACACAAACTATGAGGCTCTAGGCTGGCTGACTCAACTGCATTAGCTTTTAGTCTTAGCAAAAGTTTTATTAAAGCTTATTACTACAAGTGGATGAATTACCATGAACCCAAATTGCATAAGAAATTAATCAATATTAATTAAGAACTACTGAGAACCATCCAAACCACAACCACCCGGGGAATCTCTCTAATCAAAGGTTGATAACCCCACTAATCAAAAGGAGGATCTGGGCTGCTCATGACTGTGAGCACAGCTGATATATCAGTTTTACACTCTCGAGAGGTTGCACAACTTTACCCACAAGTCGTGAGCTACGCTAGTGGTTCATCACACTTCCTTAGGTGAGATGGCTAGCAAGCACGCTACGAGACCGTTACAAAGGACCACATTGGTAAGGTGTAACCGCTAAGGATTCTGGATCAGCGACGATGGGGCCCACCTCCGGGGGTACAAGACACACAGCACAGACCAAGCCGGAGGAGCAGGGACCATTGAAGCTTACCACCCCTCTTTCCCACGCAGGTAAGTTACTCCCAAACCAAAATGACCTAATTAGTAAGTCAAGACCATCCCATTCCAGTCTTGTGGTTGCGCGGTTGTCCCAAGTTGTCGCTCTATGAACCGGTCCTTATGGAGAGTGGCCAACCAAGCACTAAGCACCGTGCTGGCCCCCTAAACCAAGTTTCTACAAAAACATACTTTTAAGGATGCACAAACCACTCAAGCACACAGCACAGAGGGTCGGCTCTAGAATTAAATTGCATAAGACCATTAACAAATTAATTAAAAAGGACCAGGTGTGTTATAGCGCAGCAACCTAGCACAACTAACCAAAATGCAACCCAAAGGGTATATATACAAGATATAAAGTGGCTAGGAAATCCTTATAGGCATACAGAATTAAAATGCAGTATGAAATTGTATTAAAAAGTGATAGGAGGTTCATGTTATACTTGCCTTCCTCGAAACTCTCCTGCTGCTGCTCAAACTGCTCAGAAGATGGTGGTTCCTGGTACTGGTCCAAAGGCTCCGCGTCTACTCACGATCGCAACGCCAAAACATATCCAGCACATACACATACATGCAAACAAGGACAAAATATAAGAAACAGTACAACATTACATAGAAACAGCACACAAAACTATGCTAGAACTATTCTACGCGCTACAACGACGGCGTGGACATAAAGAACACCTGAAACGGGGCTAAGACGCGAAAACTACGCTTGAAACAAGATTCAGGGACCTATCTGCGAGAAAAACAGAACTAGAGATGGACGGCGGGTTAATTCCCCAAAAGGGCAGGGGCTCTTTAACAAAACTGCCACGGCTGAGGGGGGTACGCGGCTTCTAATCTGGGCGGTTGGATCTAAATCGAACGGTTCAGACGCAGTCCAGTTCGGACGGTCCGATCTGAACAGCGCGGTTCGGACTGGTCCGATCCGACGGAACGCGGCCGGCGGCGGGGAGGTCGCCGGAGATGATTCACGATGAGGTCAAGCCCAGGAGACTCAGCATGACACGGGGAACCTAGCTGGGCACTTGCAGAGGTGGATTCGAGCTCGGTTAGGGTGGAACGTCGGCGAAGGCGGCTCGGGACAGCGGACAACGCCGGCGAGCGGTGTTCCGGGCACTCCGGGTAGCTAAAGGCTACGACATCTAGTGCAAAAGGACCAGGGAGAGGGGGCGAAGCTCACCGAGGGGCTGTGGAGGCCGGAGATGCGATGGAGGGAGGAAGACGATGACGGCCGGCGGCGGTAGGGCTCGGGCTCTCGTGGAGGGAGACGATGCCGGGGTGCTCTAGGCTCCTGGACCCCACGGATCGACGCGTGGTGCTCCTGCGAAGCCGGTGGAGGGGTCAGCGGGACCAGGGTGGTACCGGCGGCGAGCAATTGCCACGGCGACGAACTTACCCGAGACGGCGCTCGAGCTAAATTCCGGCGTGCCCGTGGGTGAAGGTCGAGGGCAGAAGCTTCGGGAAGCTTCCTGGCGGCGAGGCGGAGATGCCGCGGGCCTTGGCCGGTGCTGGGACACGGTGGAGCAACGGTCCTCGGCGGAGCAGGGCGCTGAGCGGCGGGGCAGCGGGCGGCGGCGCTGGGACGACTAGGGTTAGGGTTCTGGGTACTAGGGCGCAGGGGCTGCTCTTTGTAGGGCGGCGGAGCCACACTGGCGTGCGGGCCCGGGGAGAGAGGGTCGCCGGCGATCTCGCGGGGCCGTTGCGCACCGGGGAAGTAGGAGGGGAGGGGGAAGAAGACGGGGGCTGCCAGGTGGGGTCGAGCTGGGGAAGTGACTGAGAAAGAAGGAATGACTGAGAATGGAAGGAATGACTGAGAATAGACGGAATGACTGAGAATAGAAGGAATGACTGAGAATAGAGAGGCTACGGGAGTGACTGAGAAAAGAGAGAATGACCGACTCACTTTCCTGTTTCCACTCAAATCTATTGGAATTCAGTTCGAATTTGAATTCAACTTCTATGCACTCAACCAAATAAAACTTATGCACCAGCATGAATGCACAAACATGTTGACCTTATAATAAATTTTATTTTCCCGTATTATAAATTACTTTTAAATGCAAGATAAATTAGAAAAACCTTGGAAATTTTATTTGAGCCAAAATAAATTCCTTAAAATTTGGGAAAATTACATTAGTATGTTACAAACCTACCCCCCTTACAGGAATCTCATCCCGAGATTCGGATAGGCTAGCTAGCAAAGAGATCGGGATATGCCTTCTGTAGCTCATCTTCTCGCTCCCAAGTAGCTTCGTCCTCTATGTGATGACTCCACTGAACACGGCACATCTTGATTTTCTTGTTTCTGGTAACTCTCTCGGATGTCTCCAGAATCTTCACTGGATGCTCGATGTAGGTAAGATCCTCCTGCACATCTAACCCTTCTATCGGTGCTTGCTCCTCTGGCACCCTCAAGCACTTCTTAAGCTGAGACACGTGGAACACATCGTGCACTCCTGAGAGACTGAGAGACAACTCCAAACGATATGCCACCTCACCTTTCCGTTCCAGCACCTTGAACGGGCCAATGTATCGAGGGGCTAGCTTCCCTCTCACATTAAACCTGCGGATTCCTCTCATCGGCGAGACCTTCAGGTACACATAGTCACCCACTACAAAGGTCAGATCTCGACGACGCACATCCGCATAGCTCTTCTGACGAGTCTGGGCGACCCTCAGGTTCTCTCGCACCCGCTGTACCAGCTGTTCTGCCTCTTCAACAATATCCGGACCGAATACCTGCCTCTCGCCAATCTGATCCCAATACAGCGGAGTCCTGCATTTCCGACCATACAGGACCTCGAACGGGGATTTCTTCAGACTGGCCTGATAGCTGTTGTTATATGAAAACTCTGCATACGGCAGGCACTTATCCCAGCTGGTACCATACTGAATAGCGCAGGCTCGAAGCATATCCTCCAACACTTGGTTGGTTCTCTCTGTCTGCCCATCTGTCTGAGGATGATAAGCAGTACTGAAGCGTAGCTTCGTATCCAACGAATCATGCAACTGCTCCCAGAACCGTGAAGTGAATTGAGATCCTCGATCAGATATGATCTTCTTCGGAACACCATGCAGACAGACAATCCTGGAGATGTACAACTCTGCGAGTCTAGCACCGGAGTAAGTGGTGTTCACCGGGATGAAGTGAGCCACCTTCGTCAACCGATCCACTACTACCCATATGGAGTTGTACCCCTTCTGAGTACGAGGCAAGCCAACAATGAAGTCCATGGTGATTTCCTCCCATTTCCACTCTGGAATCTTCAACGGCTGCAATAACCCTGCTGGCCTCTGATGCTCTGCCTTGACACGCTGACAAGTGTCACAGATAGCCACGTACTCCGCAACGGAACGTTTCATTCCATACCACCAGAATCGTTCCTTGAGGTCATAATACATCTTCGTGCTGCCTGGATGAATAGAATATGCTGTATCATGAGCCTCACTCAGAATCAACTTCCTGAGGTCTACTACATCCGGCACACATATCCGACCTTTGTACCACAAGGTACCCTGATCATCCTCTCTGAAATGAGGTGCCTTGCCAATCTTGAGCAGTTCACGGATCTCCTGCAGCTTCTGATCTTCCTTCTGATGCTGCCGGATCTCGGCCTCAAAAGTGGGTTCTGCCTCGAATGATGTACCCGAGGTGTGATGCAGGAAACCCAGACTCAACTGCTCAAACTCCTCGCATAACTCCTGAGGCATCTGAAAAGCCACGGCCATGTTAACATAGCTCTTCCTGCTCAGAGCATCCGCTACAACATTGGCCTTGCCCGGATGATAGTGAATCTCTAGGTCATAATCCTTGACCAACTCTAGCCATCTTCTCTGTCGCATGTTCAGCTCATTCTGAGTGAAAATATACTTGAGGCTCTTGTGATCGGTGTAAATATCACACCTCTGCCCAAACAAGTAATGCCTCCATATCTTCAGAGCATGCACAACTGCGGCCAACTCCAGATCATGAGTGGGATAATTTAGCTCGTGCCGGCACAACTGCCGCGAGGCATAAGCTATCACTCTGCCTTCCTGCATCAGAACGCAACCAAGACCATCCCTCGAAGCATCACAATACACTGTGAACCTCTTGCTCTGGTCTGGCAGAGTAAGGACTGGCGCCGTAGTCAACCTCATCTTCAGCTCCTCGAAGGCCTTTTGACGCTCATCAGTCCAGGAGAAATCCACACCCTTCTCTAGCAAGGAAGTCAAAGGCTTCGCAATCTTGGAGAAATTCTCAATGAACCTCCAATAATATCCAGCTAAGCCCAGAAAAGAGCGGACTTCCTTCACTGTCTGCGGTACAACCCAGTCAAGCACATCCTTCACCTTCCCGGGGTCCACAGCAATACCTCCCTTGGAGATAACATGACCGAGGAACGGGACCTCGTCAATCCAGAACTCGCACTTGCTGAGCTTGGCATACAGCTTGTGCTCTCTGAGCCTCTGCAACACAAGCCTCAGATGTTTCTCATGCTCTGCTTCTGACTTGGAATATATCAGGATATCATCAATGAATATCACCACAAAGGTGTCCAGATAATCCATGAAAACCTTGTTCATCAGATGCATGAAGAAAGCCGGAGCATTGGTCAAGCCAAAGGACATGACCATATACTCGTATAGCCCATACTTGCAGGTGAATGCCGTCTTCGGGATATCCTCGGAACGAATCTTCAGCTGATGATAACCCGAACGCAGATCAATCTTCGAGAATACACAAGCACCCTGAAGCTGATCAAAAAGATCCTCAATACGGGGCAACGGATGCTTGTTCTTGATAGTGACTGCATTCAGATCCCGATAATCGACGCACATTCTCTTCGCGCCATCCTTCTTCTCTACGAGCAATACAGGAAAAGCCCAAGGAGAGAAACTGCGACGGATATAACCCTTAGCTAGCAACTCGTCGACAGTCTTCTTAACTTCCTCATGCTCAACAGGTGCCATACGATAGGGCCGCTTAGCAATAGGAGCTGCGCCAGGCAAGAGATCAATAGAAAACTCAATGTCGCGATCAGGCGGCATACCTGGCAAATCATCCGGAAAGACATCCGGTAATTCAGACACCACGCGAATACCATCCGTGGGTCTAGCCTCCATCTGATGAAGAAATCCAGAAGGCTCTGTGGCACCAACAGTGACCTCCTGACCATCCGGTGCTGACAGAAGAACAGTCCTCTGAGCACAATCTATCCGAACTCCCCACTTGGCAAGAGTCTCCATCCCAAGGATCACATCAATGCCCTTGGAGTCTAGCACCATCAAATTCGCACTGAAATCTACCCCCCTTATGGCCACACTAACTCTGGGACAGAAAATATGAGACCTCAACTGCGCTCCCGGTGAAGATACTAACATGCACCTCTTTAATGTGCTAGTAGGAATGCCATGATGCTCAACAAAAGACTGGGTGATGAAAGAATGCGTAGCACCAGTATCAAAAAGCACTGTAGCAGGATGGGTGTTGACTATGAACGTACCAATAACCACGTTAGGAGCCTCGGCCGCTGACTCGGCCGTCACGTGGTTCACCCTGCCCTGAGCTGGGGCCTTGGGCTGAGCTGCACGCCCCTGCTGTCCTGCCTGCGCCTTCCGGGGGCAGACGTTGGCGTAGTGCCCCGGCTCGCCGCAGTGGAAGCACACTCGCGGAAATGCAGCGGCCTGCTGCCCGGCAGGAGGAGTGGGCACTCCCTGCCTCTGAGCTGGTGGAGCAGGAGGCGCTGGAAGCCTCTGACCCTGTCCTGCCTGCTGCTGAGGACGAGGAGGAAACTGCTGCCGCTGCTGGTACTGCTGGGGCGGCCTCTGCTGCTGCTGCTGTGCAGGCTGATAGCGGGGACAAGTGTTGCTGCCCGACAAAGATGGAGCCATCTTCCTCTTCTTGTCCTCAATCTCCCGGCGCTTACGCTCGGTGTTGAGGGCCGCATCAACCAGCTGGTTGAAGTTGTCGAAGCGATGGTTCAGCAGCGCATACTGGATGTGATCATCCAGCCCTTCCTTGAAATACTCCTGCTTGTCGCTATCACGAGCGACGTCAGCAGGGGCGTAGGGGGCCAGCTGAAGAAAACGGTCACGGTACTCCGTCACCATCATAGATCCCTGAAATGATGAACATATATAACAAGGATAGAAATCGCTCAATAGGTCAGGCTCACGAAAGAGATCAGGGATAGATCGAAGCTCAAAAGAAACTGCAGGGGATTCCATTCAAATTTACCTGCTTAAGAGCACGGAACTCCTTCTGCTTCATCTTCATAATGCCCTCAGGGATTTGATGGTTCCTGAAGCGCTCACGGAACTGGACCCAGGTGAGAGAGTCGCGGTCCTGAGCCGGGTAGGACTCCCACCAGTCAAGAGCTGAGCCTCGCAGCTGCCCTGCTGCGTACAGGACCCGCTCACGGTCGTCGCACTGAGCAACAACCAACTGGCGCTCCACCGAACGAAGCCAGTCGTCCACCTGGAGTTGGTCCGTGGCGTGAGAGAAGGTCGGAGGATGACCTCTCAGGAAATCTGCACGCCGATCACGGGGCTGAGGCGGCGGTGGAGGCGGTGGCTGAGCGTGGATATGCTGCAGAGCCTGAACGGTATTGTTCAGGGTCGCCATCATCTGCATCTGGAGCTAGAAGAACTGCTCCGGGGTCAGTGGTGGCGGCATCGGCAACGGCTGACCAGTACTCTGGTTGTTCTGCTCCTGCGGGTCAGAACCGGAACCGGTGCGCCTGGTGTTCACCATCTGATTGCAACAAATGAAGTTTTATGAGAAAGAAATATTGTGCAGCGGCGGAAAAGAAACTTCGGAAGGATATGACAGAAAGAAAAGAATATAGGTTTTACCCCCAACGTTCTAACTCAATTTTTTTATTATTTAGTTCAAGTTGGGTTAGGGTCGATTTGCATAAACAAATTTAACTACTAAACTATGCAATCAACCAAAGATCCAAATCATACATCTGCACAATAACAACCATTCAATGTTCACAACTTAGTCGAGTTTATCACACTACCCGACTAACACACTCGTTCTAGCGTATTTTCATTGGGATAGCTTAAACTGATAGGGTTAAACGAATTCAGGCCAACGTCTACGGGATATATCAAACTAACCCTCGGAAAAAGCAGAGAGGATTAGCAAACTCGAGGTTCAGAATCGAAGGAATAGAAGCAGAAATGAATGTTTGAGTTTTGCGGAAGCAGAGCAAGCGAAAGGAAATCCCTAAACTCGACCATTTCTATCTAGGCTTCGTCCTACAGTCGACACGGCTCTGATACCAATCTGTCACACCCGATTTATAAGAATATAAATCGAGCAATCATATATGCGCCAGGATCAAGTCACGCATATATACAACAGATTATCAAGATATCACAACACATGTCACGAATAAAAGCGTATAAATTATAAAATAAATATCTTTATTACAACTGAATCAAGAATCAGTTCAAGGAATGCGGAAGCATAAAATGAATACATGAAGAGCAGGGCGCCACAGGGACGTCGACTGGGAGACAGATGCCTAGAAGTCGTCGAAGCCGCTGACGTAGTCCTCCACGTCGCCTGGCACTGAGCAGCAGTCGAAGATATCCGAAATGAAACAGAAGAGTGGAGAGGCAAGTGTGAGTACAAACTAGTACTCAACAAGTATAACACAAACTATGAGGCTCTAGGCTGGCTGACTCAACTACATTAGCTTTTAGTCTTAGCAAAAGTTTTATTAAAGCTTATTACTACAAGTGGATGAATTACCATGAACCCAAATTGCATAAGAAATTAATCAATATTAATTAAGAACTACTGAGAACCATCCAAACCACAACCACCCGGGGAATCTCCCTAATCAAAGGTTGATAACCCCACTAATCAAAAGGAGGATCTGGGCCGCTCATGACTGTGAGCACAGCTGATATATCAGTTTTACACTCTCGAGAGATTGCGCAACTTTACCCACAAGTCGTGAGCTACGCTAGTGGTTCATCACACTTCCTTAGGTGAGATGGCTAGCAAGCACACTACGAGACCGTTACAAAGGACCACGTTGGTAAGGTGTAACCGCTAAGGATTCTGGATCAGCGACGATGGGGCCCACCTCCGGGGTACAAGACACACAGCACAAACCAAGCCGGAGGAGCAGGGACCATTGAAGCTTACCACCCCTCTTGCCCACGCAGGTAAGTTACTCCCAAACCAAAATGACCTAATTAGTAAGTCAAGACCGTCCCATTCCAGTCTTGTGGTTGCGCGGTTGTCCCAGGTTGTCGCTCTATGAACCGGTCCTTATGGAGAGTGGCCAACCAAGCACTAAGCACCGTGCTGGTCCCCTAAACCAAGTTTCTACAAAAACATACTTTTAAGGATGCACAAACCACTCAAGCACACAGCACAGAGGGTCGGCTCTAGAATTAAGTTGCATAAGACCATTAACAAATTAATTAAAAAGGACCAGGTGTGTTATAGCGCAGCAACCTAGCACAACTAACCAAAATGCAACCCAAAGGATATATATACAAGATATAAAGTGGCTAGGAAATCCTTATAGGCATACAAAATTAAAATGCAGTATGAAATTGTATTAAAAAGTGATAGGAGGTTCATGTTATACTTGCCTTCCTCGAAACTCTCCTGCCGCTGCTCAAACTGCTCAGAAGATGGCGGTTCCTGGTACTGGTCCAAAGGCTCCGCGTCTACTCACGATCGCAACGCCAAAACATATCCAGCACATACACATACATGCAAACAAGGACAAAATATAAGAAACAGTATAACATTACATAGAAACAGCACACAAAACTATGCTAGAACTATTCTACGCGCTACAACGACGGCGTGGACATAAAGAACACCTGAAACGGGGCTAAGACGCGAAAACTACGCTTGAAACAAGATTCAGGGACCTATCTGCGAGAAAACAGAACTAGAGATGGACGGCGGGTTAATTCCCCAAAAGGGCAGGGGCTCTTTAACAAAACTGCCACGGCTGAGGGGGGTATGGGGCTTCTAATCTGGGCGGTTGGATCTAAATCGAACGGTTCAGACGCACTCCAGTTCGGACGGTCCGATCTGAACAGCGCGGTTCGGACTGGTCCGATCCGACGGAACGCGGCCGGCGGCGGGGGGGGGGGGGGGGTCGCCGGAGATGATTCACGACGAGGTCAAGCCCAGGAGACTCAGCACGACACGGGGAACCTAGCTGGGCACTTGCAGAGGTGGATTCGAGCTCGGTTAGGGTGGAACGTCGGCGAAGGCGGCTCGGGACGGCGGACAACGCCGGTGAACGGTGTTCCGGGCACTCCTGGTAGCTAAAGGCTACGACATCTAGTGCAAAAGGACCAGGGAGAGGGGGCGAAGCTCACCGAGGGGCTGTGGAGGCCGGAGATGCGACGGAGGGAGGAAGACGACGACGGCCGTCAGCGGTAGGGCTCGGGCTCTCGCGGAGGGAGACGATGCCGAGGTGCTCCAGGCTCCTGGACCCCACGGATCGACGCGTGGTGCTCCTGCGAAGCCGGTGGAGGGGTCAGCGGGACCGGGGTGGCACCGGCGGCGAGCAATTGCCACGGCGACGAACTTACCCAAGACGGCGCTCGAGCTAAATTCCGGCGTGCCCGTGGGTGGAGGTCGAGGGCAGAAGCTTCGGGAAGCTTCCTGGCGGCGAGGCGGAGATGCCGCGGGCCTTGGCCGGGGCTGGGGCACGGCGGAGCAACGGATCCTCGGCGGAGCAGGGCACCGAGCGGCGGGGCAGTGGGCGGCGGCGCTGGGATGACTAGGGTTAGGGTTCTGGGTACTAGGGTGCAGGGGCTGCTCTTTGTAGGGCGGCGGAGCCACACTGGCGTGCGGGCCCGGGGAGAGAGGGTCGCCGGCGATCTCGCGGGGCCGTTGCGCACCGGGGAAGTAGGAGGGGAGGGGGAAGAAGACGGGGGCTGCCAGGTGGGGTCGAGCTGGGGAAGTGACTGAGAAAGAAGGAATGACTGAGAATGGAAGGAATGACTGAGAATACACGGAATGACTGAGAATGGAAGGAATGACTGAGAATAGAGAGGCTGCGGGAGTGACTGAGAAAAGAGAGAATGACCGACTCACTTTCCTGTTTCCACTCAAATCTATTGGAATTCAGTTCGAATTTGAATTCAACTTCTATGCACTCAACCAAATAAAACTTATGCACCAGCATGAAAGCACAAACATGTTGACCTTATAATAAATTTTATTTTCCCGTATTATAAATTACTTTTAAATGCAAGATAAATTAGAAAAACCTTGGAAATTTTATTTGAGCCAAAATAAATCCCTTAAAATTTGGGAAAATTACATTAGGATGTTACAACTTAATCCCTTTATCACACAGAGTAACAAGAGCAACTATATGATGAGTAATACTGATGGTTGATATAAAGAGCTGTACCTTGCTTGCTTAGTTATAAGTGCTTATCTAGAATGGATAATCACATAGAACCTGAAAGCTAAAAGTTGAAAATAAGGATCCACTCTTAGTTGCTTTTCAGCTGAAACTAAACTCAGAACCATTATAAGCCTTCATAAGTCTAGTTATGGGCTAAAGTATACCCAATCCCGGGTAAGCCTTGCTGAGTATTAGTATACTCAGCCTTGCTAGTTTTATGTTTTTCAGGTATAGTTTTTGAAGACCCTACTCTTTCCCTATCTTGGCCCTGTGCTCTTCCATGAGGTTGGTCCACGGAGTGAGATCCATCCCCGGCCAACACTGATGATACCGAGTGATGTCGTGCCTGGGCTTAGCATGACATCCATCTTGACGACGTGTCGTAAGTCATCGCGTATGTTTTCCGCTGCTAAAAACCATAACTCTAACAGTTTGTAATAACTTTTCTAAATTTGGAACTTTGTACTATTGTTGGAAACTCTTGTAAAGTAATTTCCTTGTAATGTAAAATGTGATGGTGATTGTATCTCTGGACTCACCTTCGTGTGAGGTAACCTTATTTGATCCTGTGTATCGGTGGTTTATCGGGACGTTACCCGACAGGCCAAGGGATTATACCGTTTGAAGCACGTTGGAGCCCTCTGGAGTGGACTCGCGTACTTGAGCCGGTATAATTCAGGTTGGTTCTGCCACAGTGGTAGAGTCAATTGGAGTTGAGGAGGGTCGGGAAGGGGTGCTCCACGGCGAGCAGGGGGCGGCGGCGGGCGGCGGTCGCCGGCAGTGGCGCTCCAGCCAGAATTGATGGCAGTTAAGGGGCTGGTGAGCACAATTAGGAGTTGGGGAAGCTTGCTAGGGGGTTGATGGGGGCAATGGGCGGTCAACGGCGGCTGTCCACGGCAGCCAGTGGCTCACTGGAGGGGAGGGGCGGGCGGCGGTGGTGATCGGGGGTCTGGGGTTGGGGACACGGTAGAAGAACCAGGGGAATGGGTTGCAGGGGCTCTTGTAGTGCTAACGCGCGTGAAGGATAAGGCCCTGGGGTTCTACAGCAAGCTATCCACGGCAGCGGCGAGGTGGTGGCCGGCGGTGGCTCGGGTGATCATGGCGCGCGCGAAAGAGGACAACAAAGAGGGGAAACAGGACCGGGACAGGTGGAGAGTGACGCGTGGAGACCGCCCAAGCAGGAGGTGGGGCGGCAGCGGCAGCACAGCAGCGGCGGGGAGGTGCTCTGCACCGGCGGCAGTGAAGAGCAGGGGAGCAGAGGGGTGCCAGAGGAAGAAGAGATGGGGGGGGTCTCCAGGGACTTGGTTGCAAAATACAGAAATCCCAGGGACCTCACAGTAAAGCAAAATTCTCCATTGATCCAAAACTCTAATGAAGAAGTGACCAAAATAAAAGTTGTAGAGTTTTTCAAATCCTACAATATTACTTTAGGGCTCAAGTTCAGAAACCCAAAGTACACAGCTTTAATTTTAAGTTTTGAACAAAAGTTGTATTTAAGTAAATTTTGTCCTTACTGAGGTATATTTCATGCAGTTTTGGACATAGTTGCAAGTTTTCATTCAATGTCATGATGACTTGCATTCTTACATTTTGATCCTAAGTAAATTTTGAAAGTGACTTTTATACTTTAATTATTTTGCATAAAAGGACCCATACTTTTGCATTAATCACATCTAGGTCCTTATTTTCACATAAACACCCAAATTTCATAGAATTTAACATATCTATTACAATTTCTTTCCTATTATGATACAAATTTGACACCTAGAGTGTCACATTCTTCCTATGTTTTTAATTCTACCTTCCATTCTTACCCAATTAACACTAAAGGGCCCACATTTTTCAAAATTACATAATACCCTTTTTCCCTTTGCACTTAAATTTGAGCTGTGACGGTTCAAGTACTTGTAAGCTAGGTTAGTGTGAAGTATGTGCTTGTTAGTGTAAAGCTTGTGTGTGTTTATGTGAAGCTTTTAAAAACTTAAATACAAGTAAAAGGGGTATTTTTATAATTACGGAAAAACTAGGGTTGTTTTTGCACAATATAATTGGATAGGAGGTAACTTCAAAATAAGTGAAGGGTAGTTTTGCTAACACGTTTTTCTTACTTTACCCCTGTTAAAAAAAATGTGTATTTACCCAAAAATTTCATTTGTAATATATGTGTTGATTTGTGTGAAGTTGAGTGAAGTTTGTGAAAATAAGGACTTAGGTGTAATTATTCAAAAGTATGAGCTCTTTTATGCACGCAGTTGAATTATAAAAGTAATTTTCAAAGTTACTAAGGGCTAAAGTGTAAAAAGGTGCAAGTCATCATGACATGTCATAAATGCTTGCAATTAGGTCAAGTCATCATGACATGTCATAAATGCTTGCAATTAGGTCAAGTCATCATGACATGTCATAAATACTTGCAATGAGGTCAAGTCATCATGACATGTCATAAATGCTTGCATTTAGGTCCTAAATGTTATGAAATTTACACCCTTAGGACAAAAACATTATAATTTTGATTTTAGTCCAAGGTTTTAAATTAACACTTCATTATTTGAGTTTTTGAATTTAAACTCTAAAGCAAAGTTGTAGGATTTGAAAAGTTGCACAACTTTTATTTTAAACACTTTTTCATTTGAACTCTAGAACAGTGGTTAAATTCTTCTTTACACCTAGATCCCTGTATTTTCTGAATTTGTGCACAGGTCCTTGGGAAAATTCCCTTTCTTCTTCCTCTCTGTTTTCTCTTTGCTCTGTCGCCGCCGCTCGCCGCCGCAGTCGCCTGTGCCGTGTCCCTGCCCTCCACCTCCTCCTATTTAAGCCCGCAAACAAGGCTCTCTTGCTCTCGCCCTCCTCTTCCTTTCCTTCCTTCTTCTGCTTCTTCGAACAGAACCACCCGCCGCCATGGCCGCCCGCAGGGACTTCCCCTCCGGCCATCCTCCGCCGCCCCGCTGCAATTCTTTACGTTCCAGGCCGCCTCGTCTCACTTCGCATCTGCTCCACTTCTCTTAGAGCCAATCCGAGCCCCTGCTCGCGTGCCAGTTTCGCCACCGCGTGCCATGGCCGCCACTGCCCCTGTTCGCCGTGGGCAGCCATCATCAGCCCCTCCCTGCTCTCCTCGACTCCCTGTCGAGCTTCTCCACTTCCTACCGGTGCTCCCCGACCCCACCCCAGCCCAAACCCCTCACTAGACCATCCCACTGACGTTCGCCGTCGACCTTCCTCTGCCGCCGCTTCGGCCTCCCCGTCGACCCGGCCGTCCAGCAGCTCCCACCCCTCGCCGATCACTCCAGCAGGACCACATCATCTTGAGGAAGCTCCTGGACCACCTCACCGAGCCTCATCGACTCCCAGCATGCCAGAACATCACCGCCATGACCAAGCCCGACCGCCGCCACCCGCCGCCGCCGCCAGGAGCAAAGCTCCGTGGCCGGCCCGCCTCCGACCACCCCAGCTCCACCCGAACGCAGCTCGAGGTCCATCTCCACTTTTATGTGCTCCTCCACCCTGGCCCCTCACCGCCAGCAACCCCCTTCGCCGGAATGCCGCCGCCTTCTTCCTATCCTCTGTTTCCCCGACCAGGGATCTGATTGGTTCGATTTAGAAAGTTCCAGGGTGTTTTCTGCGAAATTTCCAGAGCCTTCTCTATTTTAAATCAGTGAACTTCTAAATTCCACAGAAATTTGTAGGAAATTCATAAAAATACAAAACTAGTTTTGTTTGAATCCGTAGGTCAAAATCTACAAGTTTTATGTTGTGCTTTTAAGTTGAATATGCCTGGATTGTGATCTAATTTAAATATTAGGAATTGAGTGTTTTATTCGTATCTCATGTTCTATACATGTGTTATAATTGAAATTGGAATCATGGTATGTGTGTCTCAAGTAGAGACTAGGGTAAAATTTGCAAATTTATTCTAGAATGATCCTGTTAGGATTTATGGTTAAATCTTTTACAGTAATTTCTACTAGTGGAATAAAATCCATGATCAAATTAGTAGTACTGTCTAACTTAAGCTAGGAATTTATGATTTAATTCTAAGGTTGATTGATTTATACTAGAGCCTATTCATGTAAAATGATGAAATTATTCTGGGAAGTTAATCTAAGATAGTATAATATATCCAGGAAGATTCATAGATAAATCTTCTCTAAAACTTAAGTTATTAATATAGTTTGATAGGTTATTTTCAGTTTTGTTTGTTCTTATGGTTATATTTTTTTTAGAAATAAATTAGCTGGTTTAGCAAAATTGATAATGGTGTTAATGTACTTAGTCTGGTTGTAATAAATAGATTGATCTCTGTCGAATCTGTACAGCATAATAAGTTTAGTGCCAAACTTATCTATAGATTAGTGGTTGTTAGTTATAAACCCTAATTATAAAGATACCATCAAACTAACCCTAGTTATTTTACACAGTTAAACATGTTGCTTAGTGTAGCTAATTAAGTTAATCTATACTCGATAAATGAATGCCCAGTAAAAGAGTGAATAACATGTTTGATAAATAGAATGTCTTTCGTGTTGCATTGTTGATAAGTTTGGTAGTGTTAGCTCATATTTTGTGATAGAGATGTGTGATGTTTAGTTAATCCTTTCACACGAGTGCTCATGTCCCTGCCATCAAGATATTGTCCTTGTCTTGATTGCAGTCTCCTTAAGATCCTTTTCATATAAGGATCCTTGTTAGTTCGTGTGTATCTGCTGCTTAGCTAATACATCTCTATAGCTATGCTTCAGCATCGGCTATTAGCTTAGCCGCTAAGCATCCGTTTCAATTGAATCTATGATGTTTCATTGTAATGGCTGTCAGCCAATGCAATTCATTTGATATGCTTTTACCATCAGCTGGTTAGCCGATACGGTTGTTATCTTTCTAATATCGGCTACTGCCGATACAATTCTTTTGTTCTGTCCTACATCGATTGCACATAGTCGATGTATCGGAGATGCACACACGATCTTAGGGTTCTTGCTATAAGCTGATCCAAGCCAATTCTGGTCGTTTTCTATAACGGTCAGATATAACCAATCCATTTTAGTTACCCTTCTCTGTCAACACACTTATACCAGCCGATTTATCGACTGAGATGTTGGCCACGCACCCCTTTAGCTATATACCCATAGGACACACACTATCGCCCATATGCCTTTTGGCTACGCATCCGTAGGACACCCATCAGCTGTATGCCCATCAACCTCATGCCCTCTTTAGCTACCCATCTACCGACACCAGCCCGTCGGCCACATTCTCTTTAGTCTAGTTCCATGTTTGTAGTCTCATCAGCTTAAGTCCGATGTTAATATCCTATTCCACCTGGTTCTTGTAATGGATCCAGTTTAGATGGCCCCATCGGTTAGATGTCAATCGATTGTTTTACCGATGTAATTAAGCCGATACAACCACACCTAGTTACGAAGAATAACACTTAAGCACATCTTAGTTAGGCACAGTTATTACAGAGTAGGACAATCGGCTACACGGCTGATATGACCCAGTAAATATAGGAGAACATTAAGGGTGAAAACCAGCTACACAGCCAACCCACCAATCGGCTAAATACGCCAAGACACAGACCATACGGATGCATAGTTTGACTAGTCTACCAATACACCATCAGCTAGTTACTCGCACTAATCGACTAGCATGCCGATTCACAGATCGACTAGAACACTTACACAAATCGGCTCAGCCGATGTTCACACAATCAACTAGTTTTGTTAAAGCATAGATCGGCTATACCGATACACACGCGATCGGCTAGGTACGCCAATACTCACACAGATTAGTTAAGACACAGCTGCTTTAGGAAACACCCCTCTGCTAAAGTAATCGATGCTTTCATCGATCAATTAGGAAACCGATGCACCTATCAGTCGGCTACACAGGCCAAAGTACACAACCCTAGATCAGTAAGATAGCACAGTAGACACGCCTCTGTTAGGCACGACCAAAGCACATCAATCGGCTAAACCTGATGCACCCTCGTCGACTAAGGCAAGCCGATACACCAACCATCAGTTAGGCCAAAAACATGCTGATAACTAGATCTAATCAGCTAGATCCTTCCTTGTTCTATCCTTGAAACACTGTACCTTTAATATTCCTACCTCTATCAGCCATTTTAACCTTAGGTGAAACCAAATCGGTTAATCTCTTCTGCTCATATACAGAAACTACTCATGCCGATTTCTCTTCTAAACAGAAATCAGCAGATTTCCTAATGCTGTGTAGATAGCTCTCTCCTTTGCCAATTCTATTAGCGGAACCCCTGTTGTTTCCAATCGGCTCTGTTGTAATCTTCAACAAATAGCTGATTTTAATTAGTTGACCACCTAAAGCTCTATCTAAGTTTAGTTTTAGATCGTTTTAGTTGTTATATGAGTAATATGTTAAATGGGTGTTGGATTGCAACTTTATTGTGAAGTAAAACTCTTAACTCAAGAACCATCTAAATCAAATCATTGCATATCATGTAGATTCGACTACACTGGCTGACGGAGACTACCAGTTGATCTCAGAACCAGAAGAAGATAATCCTGAAGACCCTAGGAACATTATCGGAGATATAACTGAAGCCCCGAACCCCGGTTCGGAAAATTCTAATATTGACATCCCTGACCCCAGCCCCACCAACAAAGGCAAGCCCCGTTGCATAACCCAGTATTTCAATTTACTACAATTTTATAGTTATATATTGTATTTTGCATTAAGTCTAGGAGTTGAAATGGATCCCTAGATGCATTGATACTAGGAACCGATGTATTGTGCCTAAGTCCTTATCGCATAGATGCTCTGCTAATAGGACCGGCAGAAGTCGAGTGATTTCCTGTCACTCGCGCGATATAGGAGTTGAATGTTTACTATTCTGCAATCACTATAAGGATGATGGACGGGGTCATATGCAGTATCATGACTCGGAAGGTTACCCCATCTGTGTTGATAAAATTTGATAAGGTCGCAGTGTGTGGTAGTGGTGGTGTCACACCCGATTTATAAGAGCATAAACCGAGCAATCATATATGCGCCAGGATCAAGTCATGCATATATACAACAGAATTATCAAGATATCACAACACATATCATGAAATAAAAATGTATAAATTGCAAATGAATTCTTTATTACAATTGAATCAAGAATCAGTTCAAGGAGTGTGGAAGCGAAAAGTAAATACATGAAGAACAGGGCGCCACAGGGACGTCGGCTGGGAGACAAACGCCTAGAAATTGTCAAGTCCGCTGATGTAGTCCTCCACGTCGACTGGTACTGAGCACCAGTCGAAGATATCCAAAGAGAACAAAAGAGTAGAGAAAGCAAGTGTGAGTACACAACTTGTACTCAACAAGTATAACATGAATGATGAGGCTCTACGGTTAGCTGACTCAACTGCATTAGCTTTTAATCTTGGCAAATTTTATTAAAGCTATATTCTACAAGTGGATGAATTACCATAACCCAAGTTGCATAAATAATTAATCAAAATTAATCAAGAGTCTACTGAAATCCACACCAAACCACAAGAGATAAACCCCACTAATCAAACGGAGGATCTGGGCCGCTCATAACCGTGAGCACGGCTAGTATACCAGTTTTACACTCTCGAGAGGTTGCACAACTTTACCCACAAGTCGTGAGCTACGCTAGTGGTTCATCACACTTCCTTAGGTGAGATGGCTAGCAAGCGCACTACGAGACTGTTACAAAGGACCACGTTAGTAAGGTGTAACCGCTAAGGTTTCTGGATCGGCGATGATGGGGCCCACCTCACGGGGGTACAAGCACACAGCATAGACCAAGCCGGAGGAGCAGGGACCATTGAAGCTTACCACCCCTCTTGCCCCGCAGGTAAGTTACTCCCAAACCAAAATGACCTAATTAGTAAGTCAAGACCGTCCCATTCCAGTCTTGTGGTTGCGCGGTTGTCCCAGGTTGTCGCTCTAAGAACCGGTCCTTATGGAGAGTGGCCAACCAAGCACTAAGCACCGTGCTGGCCCCCTAAACCATGTTTCTATAAAAACATATTTTAACGAGACGTGAGCCGCGCAAGCACACAGTACAGAGGGCCACTCTCAGGATCAAGTTGCATATACCATTAGTCAAATTTAATTAAAAAGGACCATAATGTGCGAGAGCGCAGCACCTAGCACAACTAACCAAAATGCAACCCAAGGTATTTATATAAAGGTTAAAAGTGGCTAGGAAATCCTTATAGGCATACAGTATTAAAATGCAGTATGAAATTGTATTTAAAAATGATAGGATATTCATGTTATACTTGCCTTCCTCAAAGTTCTCCTGCTGCTGCTCAAAGGGCTCTGAAGAAGGTGGCTCCTGGTACTCCTCCGATGGCTCAACGTCTACTCACGATCGTAACGTCCCAGCATGGTCCACACGGCACATACATGCAACCAAGGGCAAAAGATAAGGAATAGTACAACAATACAATGAAACAGCACACAAAACTAAGCTAAAACTATTCTACGCGTTACAACAGTCACGTGAGCACGAAAACCACCTAAAATGGAGCTAAGACGCGAAAACTAGGGCTAAAACAAGGTCTAGGTGCTTAACTGCGAGAAAAACGAAGTCCCAGAGGGTTCTGCGCGTAAACTAGGGACTTATACACAATTATCCTATAGACTCAGGGTCTAACGTTCAAAAACTATAGGGCTGGATGGTGGACCCAAAATCTAGAAAGCTCAGGGGCTTCGGTGCAAAAACAGGGGCTCAACTGGAATTACTTTTGAACTAACATGGTCTGCGGGTTGATTTCAAGGAAACTCAGGGGCTCTTTAGCAAAACCGCACGGCTAAAGCGGTACCTTCTGGTCTGGGCCGTCAGATCTAGATCGGACGGTTCAGATGAGTTCCGGTTCGGACGGTCTAATCTGAACGGCGAGGGTCCGGACGGTCCGATCTGCACGAGGAAACGGACGGTCCGATCTAATCGCTGTAGATCGAACGGCTAGGGTTAAAAGGGCTGCGGTCGGCGGTGGAACTCACCGGTGACCTTGTTCCGTGGCGGAGCACGGCTCGGGGCTCGCCGGAGTTCATCGGAATTGATGCTACGGGGGTCAAATCGATCGGGCTCTGGGTCTAGCGTGATCAGTGCGTCATGTGTGATCTTCCTGGGGCTAAGGTGGGGCATAGGGGTGCTCTGGGCTGCGCGCACGGCGGCGCACACCGACGTTGCTTAGACCGAGATCTATGACATCTAGCACCAAAAGGACCAGAGGGACATGCTGATGCTCACCGAGGGCTTGGATTTACCGGAGAGGCAGCGCAAGGTGGTCGGCGGTGAGGTCCGAGCGGCGGGGACGGGCGGTGCTCGTGGAGAAGGTCGATGCAGGGCGTCTTTGGGCTTCTGATCCCAACCGGTCGGCTCGTGGTACTCCTGCGGAGGTGCCACGGGGGTTAAGAGGGTCGGAGGGCTACCGGCGGCAAGGAATCGAAGGCGAGGAGCAACTCACCGGCGGCGGTCCTCGGGTGGAATTCCAGCGCTACACGGGTTGGGGTCGTGAGGGAAGAGCTTGGGAAGCTTCCTGGCGCCGAGGCGGAGCTGATGCGGGGCTTGGCCGGGGCTGAGGTGCGGCGGACCGGCTGGTCCATGGCGGAGCAGGAGGCTCGGTGCGGCGGAGTAAACGGCTAGTGGCGCTAGGGTTCGGGTGGCGGTCGTAGGTCTTAGGGATAGGGTTCCAGGAGGTTGGGGATCCTATTTGTAGGGCGGCAGGACATCCTCGGCGTGCGGGCCCAGCGCGAGGGCTCGTCGAAGATCTCGGTGCTTGGGCACGGCCCGTGATGCGGGGGGAAGAAGAAAGGAAAGGAGAAAGGGGGCGCCGACAGTTGGGGCCGGGCGGTCAGCGAGAAGGAAGCGGGGCGCAGGAGGAGCTGGGCTGAGCGAGCTGGGCCGGGCGCGGTAGAGAGAGGAGAGCAGGTCGTGGGGGGAAAAGAAAGAGAAGAGCCGGGCCATGTGCGGGAGAGGGAAAGGTGGGCCGCTAGGTGGACTGGGCCACTGGGTTGGCCTGCTTCTCTATTTTCCTTTCCTTTTTTTTTCAATCAAACTCAATCTATTGGAATTCCAAATCAAATTTGGATTCAAACTCCTATGCACTCACTCAAAGAAAACTTATGCGCCAGCATGAATGCACAAACATGTTGAACCTAAAAATAAATTTTAATTCTTTGTGGAATTTATTTAATTTATATGCAAGCTAGACAAAATAAATCCTTAGAAAATTACTGGAGCCAAATTAAATTCATTATAAATCTCGGAATTTTGCATTAGGGTGTTACAAACCTACCCCCCTTACAGGAATCTCGTCCCGAGATTCGGATAGGCTAGCTAACAAAGAGATCGAGATAGGTCTTCCTCAGCTCATCCTCTGTGTGATGACTCCACTGAACACGGTACATCTTGATCCTCTTATTCCTGGTAACTCTCTCAGACGTCTCCAGAATCTTCACCGGATGCTCGGTGTAAGTCAGATCCTCCTGCACTTCCAACCCTTCCAACGGTGCTTGCTCTTCCGGCACTCTCAAGCACTTCTTCAGCTGAGATACATGGAAGACATCATGCACTCCTGAGAGATTGGGAGGTAACTCCAAATGATATGCTACCTCACCCTTCCGTTCCAACACCTTGAACGGACCAATGTATCTAGGGGCTAACTTCCCCTTCACATTAAACCTGCGGATTCCTCTCATCGGCGAGACCTTCAGATACACATGATCATCCACCACAAAGGTCAGATCTCGACAACGCACATCCGCATAGCTCTTCTGACGAGTCTGAGCGACCCTCAGGTTCTCTCGTACCTGCTGTACCAGCTGTTCTGCATCCTCAATAATATCCGGACCGAACACCTACCTCTCGCTAATCTGATCCCAATACAGTGGAGTTCTGCACTTCCGACCGTACAGGGCCTCAAAAGGAGATTTCTTCAGACTGGCCTAATAGCTGTTGTTGTATGAGAACTCTGCAAATGGCAGGCATTTATCCCAGCTGGTATCATACTAAATAGCGCATGTGCGAAGCATATCCTCCAACACTTGGTTGGTTCTCTCTGTCTGCCCATCTGTCTAAGGATGATAGGCGGTACTGAAGCGTAGCTTCGTATCCAACGAATCATGCAACTACTCCCAGAACTGTGAAGTGAATTGACCCTCGATCAGATATGATCTTCTTTGGAATACCATGCGGACAGACAATTCTGGAGATGTACAACTCTGCGAGTCTAGCATCTGAGTAAGTAGTGTTCATCGGGATGAAGTAGGCAACCTTCGTCAACCGATCCACTACTACCCATATAGAGTTGTACCCTTTCTGAGTACGAGGCAATCCAACAATGAAGTCCATAGTGATCTCCTCCCATTTCCACTCTGGAATCTTCAACGGCTGCAATAGACCTGCTGGCCTCTGATGCTCTACCTTGACATGCTGACACATGTCATAGATAGCCACGTACTCTGCAATGGAACGCTTCATCCCATACCACCAGAATCGTTCCTTGAGGTCATAATACATCTTCGTGCTGCCCGGATGAATGGAGTATGCTGTATCATGAGCCTCACTCAAAATCAGCTTGCTAAGATCCTTCACATCTGGCACACATATCCGGCCCTTGTACCACAAGGTACCCTGATCATCCTCTGTAAAGTGAGGTGCTTTGCCAATCTTGAGCAGTTCACGGATCTCCTGCAGCTTCTTATCTTCTTTCTGATACTGCCTGATCTCCGCCTCTAGAGTGGGTTCCGCCTCAAAATGATGCACTCGAGGTGTGATGCAAGAAACCCAAACACAACTGCTCAAACTCCTCGATAACTCCTGAGGCATCTGAAAAGCCATGGCCATGTTGACATAGCTCTTCCTGCTTAGAGCATCTGCTACAACATTGGCCTTGCCCGGATGATAGCGAATCTCCAGGTCATAATCCTTGACTAACTCTAGCCATCTTCTCTGCCGCATGTTCAGCTCACTCTGAGTGAAAATGTACTTGAGGCTCTTGTGATCAGTGTAAATGTCACACCTCTACCCAAACAAGTAATGCCTCCATATCTTCAGAGCATGCACAACTGCGGCTAACTCCAGATCATGAGTGGGATAATTCAGCTCGTGTCGGCGCAACTGCCGCGAAGCATAAGCTATCACTCTGCCTTCCTGCATCAGGATGCAACCAAGACCATCCCTCGAAGCATCACAATACACTGTGAACCTCTTGCTCTAGTCTGACAGAGTAAGGACTGGCGCCATAGTTAACCTCTTCTTCAACTCCTCGAAGGCCATCTGACGCTCATCAGTCTAGGAAAAATCCACACCCTTCTCTAGCAAGGAAGTCAAAGGCTTCGCAATCTTGGAGAAATTCTCAATGAACCTCCGATAATATCCTGCTAAGCCCAAAAAGGAGCGGACTTCCTTCACTGTCTGCGGCACCACCTAATCAAGCACATCCTTCACCTTGGCGGGGTCCACTGCAATACCTCCCTTGGAGATGACATGACCGAGGAATGGAACCTCGTCAATCCAGAATTCGCACTTGCTGAGCTTGGCATACAGCTTGTGCTCTCTCAACCTCTGCAACACGAGCTTCAGATGCTTCTCATGCTCTACCTCTGACTTGGAATATACCAGGATATCATCAATGAATATCACCACAAAGGTGTCCAGATAATCCATGAAAACCTTGTTCATCAGATGCATGAAGAAAGCCAGAGCATTGGTCGAGCCAAAGGACATGACCATATACTCGTATAGCCCATACTTGCAGGTGAATGCTATCTTCAGGATATCCTCGGGATGAATCTTCAGCTGGTGATAACCCGAACGCAGATCGATCTTCGAGAATACACAAGCGCCCTGAAGCTGATCAAAGAGATCCTCAATGCGGGGCAATGGATGCTTGTTCTTGATGGTGACTGCATTCAGATCCCGCTAATCGACGCACATTCTCTTCGCGCCATCCTTCTTGTCTACAAGCAACATAGGAAAAGTCCAAGGAGAGAAGCTGCCACGGATATAGCCCTTGGCTAGCAACTCGTCGATGGTCTTCTTAACTTCCTCATGCTCAACGGGTGCCATACGATAGGGCCGCTTAGCAATAGGAGCTGTGCCATGCAAGAGATCAATAGAAAACTCAATGTCGCGATCAGGCGGCACACCTGGCAAATCATCCGGAAAAACATCCGGGAATTCGGACACCACGCGAATACCATCCGTGGGTCTTGCCTCCATCTGACAAAGAAATCAAGAGGGCTCCGAAGCACTGACTGTGACTTCCTGTCCATTTGGTGCTAACAAGTGGACAGTCCTCTGAGCACAATCAATCCTAACACCCCATCTAGCAAGGGTCTCCATTCCCAAGATTACATCGATACCCTTGGTGTCTAGCACCATTAGATTTGCAGTGAACTCTACCCCCCTTATGACCACACTGACTCTGGGGCAGAAGATATGAGACCTCAACTGCCCTCCCGGCTAAGATACTAACATGCACCTCTTTAATGTGCTAGTACGAATACCATGATGCTCGACAAAAGACTGAGTGATGAAGGAATGCATAGCACCAGTATCGAAAAGCACTGTAGCAGGGTGGATATTAACCATGAACGTACCAATCACCACGTTGGGAGCCTCGACCACCGACTCGACCGTCACGTGGTTCACCCTGCCCTGTGATGGCGCCTTGGGCTGAGCTGGGCGCCCCTGCTGTCCAGACTGCGCCTTCCGGGGGACAAGCGTTGGCGTAGTGTCCCTGCTCGCCGCAGTGATAGCATGCCCGTGGGAATGCTAGAGTCTGCTGTCCAGCAGGAGGAGTAGGCACTCCCTGCCGCGGAGCTGGTGGAGCCGGTGGAGCTGAGCGTGCCGGAGGTGCTGGAAACCTTTGGCCCTGTCCCGCCTGCTGCTACTGCTGAGAACGAGGCGGGTACTGCTGCTGTCGCGGCTGGTACGGCGGAGGTGGCCTCTACTGCTGCTGCGGGTGCTGGTACAGAGGCCGAGTGTTGCTGCCAGACGCAGCATGAGCCATCTTCCTCTTCTTGTCCTCAATCTCCCGGTGCTTGCGCTCGGTGTTGAGGGCAGAGTCAACCAGATGGTTGAAATTGTCGAAGCGGTGGTTCATGAGCGCGTACTCAAGGTGATCATCTAGCCCTTCCCTGAAGCGCTCCTGCTTATCGCCATCATTGGCGACCTCAGCGGGGCATAGCGAGCGAGCTGAAGGAAATGGTCATGGTACTGGGTCATTGTCATAGCTCCCTGAAATGAGAAGTACCAAAAAAAAGAAAAAGGAAATTACTCAGCATTTCCAATTTCACGAAGATAAACAATGGTGGGCTTGAGCTCAAAAAGGAATTGCGGAAAGATTTCACTCTAATTTACCTGCTTAAGCGCAAGGAACTCCTTGTGTTTCATCTTCATCACTCCAGCAGGGATGTGGTGGTTCCTGAAACGCTCTCGGAACTGGACCCAGGTGAGGGCGTCGCAGTCCCGAGCTGGGTAGGACTCCCACCAATCGAGAGCTGAGCCTCGCAGCTGTCCTGCTGCGTATAGGACTCGCTACTGGTCATCGCACTGAGTGACATCCAACTGACGCTCCTCCGAACGAAGCCAGTCGTCAGCCTGAAGTGGATCAGCCGCATGGGAGAACGTCGGCGGGTGACCCCTCAGAAAGTCCGCGCGCCTATCGCGGGGCTACTGCGGTGGAGGAGGCACTGGCTGGGTGTGGATCTGCTGCAGCATCTGAACATTGTTGTTTAGAGTGGCCATCATCTGCATCTGGAGCTGGAAAACTGCTCCGGAGTCAGAGGTGGAGGCATCGGCATCGGCTGGTCGGTACCCTGGTTGTTCTGCCCCTGCTGGCCAGAACCGGTGCCGGTGCTCTTGGTGTTCACCATCTGTTTGCAGCAGAGCAAAATTTATAAGAGACAGATATTGTACGATTCTGGAAAGAAAACTCTGGCAGGATAAAGTAGAGAGTAAAGAGTGTACGGTTTTACCCCCCAACGGTCTATCTCAATTTTTTTTATTACTTAATTCAAGTTTGCATTAAAGTTGATTTGCACGGGCAAGTTTAACTTCTAAACTATGCAATCAACCAAAAATCCAAATCAAACATTTTACACAATCACAAACACTCAGTATTCAAACATTAGCCGAGTTTATCACACCACTCGACTAAAACAAACAGGCGCTCTAGCGTATTTTTCTTTTGCAAGGCATCCTAGGCTTATGAGGACATACAGAAAATTGCAGGCTAACGTCTACGGAAGGGACCAGACTAATTCCTAGAAAATACAAGAGAGTTAGCAAATTGAGGTTTAGAACTTAAGGAATAGAAGCAGAAATGAATTTATGTTGAGTTTTGCGGAAGCTAGTCAAGAGAAAAGAAATCCTTAAACTCGACCATTTCTATCTAGGCTTCGTCCTGCAGTCAACCTGGCTCTGATACCAATTCTGTCACACCCAATTTATAAGAACATGAACCGAGCAATCATATATGCGCCAGGATCAAGTCACGCATATATACAACAGAATTATCAAGATATCACAACACATATCACGAAATAAAAATGTATAAATTGCAAATAAATTCTTTATTACAACTGAATCAAGAATTAGTTCAAGGAGTGCGGAAGCGAAAAGTAAATACATGAAGAACAGGGCGCCACAGGGACGTCGGCTGGGAGACAAACGCCTAGAAATCGTCAAGTCCGCTGATGTAGTCCACCACGTCGCCTGGTACTGAGCAGCAGTCGAAGATATCCAAAGAGAACAGAATAGTGGAGAAAACAAGTGTGAGTACACAACTTGTACTCAACAAGTATAACACGAATGATGAGGCTCTACGGTTAGCTGACTCAACTGCATTAGCTTTTAATCTTGGCAAATTTTATTAAAGCTATATTCTACAAGTGGATGAATTACCATAACCCAAGTTGCATAAATAATTAATCAAAATTAATCAAGAGTCTACTGAAATCCACGCCAAACCACCAGAGATAAACTCCACTAATCAGATGGAGGATCTAGGCCACTCATAACTGTGAGCACGGCTAGTATACCAGTTTTACACTCTGAAGAGGTTGCACAACTTTACCCACAAGTCATGAGCTACGCTAGTTGTTCATCACACTTCCTTAGGTGAGATGACTAGCAAGCACACTACGAGTCCGTTACAAAGGACTACGTTAGTAAGGTGTAACCGCTAAGATTTCTGGATCGGCGAAGATGGGGCCCACCTCACGAGGGTACAAGCACACAGCACAGACCAAGCCGGAGGAGCAGGGACCATTGAAGCTTACCACCCCTCTTGCCCCGCAGGTAAGTTACTCCCAAACTAAAATGACCTAATTAGTAAGTCAAGACCATCCTATTCCAGTCTTGTGGTTGCGCGGTTGGAGAGTGGCCAACCAAGCATTAAGCACCGTGCTGGCCCCCTAAACCATGTTTCTATAAAAATATATTTTAACAAGACGTGAGCCACGCAAGCACACAGCACAGAGGGCCACTCTCAGGATCACGTTGCATATACCATTAGTCAAATTTAATTAAAAAGGACCATAATGTGCGAGAGCGCAGCACCTAGCATAACTAACCAAAATGCAACCCAAGGTATTTATATAAAGGTTAAAAGTGGCTAGGAAATCCTTATAGGCATACAGTATTAAAATGCAGTATGAAATTGTATTTAAAAATGATAGGATATTCATGTTATACTTGCCTTCCTCAAAGTTCTCCTGCTACTGCTCAAAGGGCTCTGAAGAAGGTGGCTCCTGGTACTCCTCCGATGGCTCAACGTCTACTCACGATCGTAACGTCCCAGCATGGTCCACACGGCACATACATGCAACCATGGGCAAAAGATAAGGAACAGTACAACAATACAATAAAACAGCACACAAAACTAAGCTAAAACTATTCTACGCGTTACAACGGTCGCGTGAGCGCGAAAACCACCTAAAATGGAGCTAAGACGCGAAAACTAGGGCTAAAACAAGGTCTAGGGGCTTATCTACGAGAAAACCGAAGTCCCAGAGGGTTTTGTGCGAAAACTAGGGACTTATACACAATTATCCTATAGACGCAGGGTCTAACGTGCAAAAACTATAGGGCTGGATGGCGAACCCAAAATCTAGAAAGCTCAGGGGCTTCGGTGCAAAAATAGGGGCTCAACTGGAATTACTTTTGAACTAACGTGGACTGCGGGTTGATTTCAAGGAAACTCAGGGGCTCTTTAGCAAAACCGCACGGCTGAAGGGGTACCTTCTGGTCTGGGCCATCAGATCTGGATCGGAGGGTTCAGACGAGTTCCGGTTCGGACGGTTCGATCTGAACGGCGAGGGTCCGGACGGTCCGATCTGCACGTGGAAACGGACGGTCCGATCTGATCGCTGTAGATTGAACGGCTAGGGTTAAAAGGGCTGCAGCCGGCGGTGGAACTCACCGGCGACCTTGTTCCGCGGCGGAGCACGGCTTGGGGCTCGCCGGAGTTCATCGGAATTGATGCTTCGGGGCTCAAATCGACCGGGCTCTGGGTCTGGCGTGATCAGCGCGTCATGCGTGATCTTCCTGGGGCTAAGGCGGGGCTCGGGGGTGCTCTGGGCTGCGCGCACGGCGGCGGAGGTGGTCCTGCACGGCGGCGCACACCGGCGTGCAGTGTTCCGGTCTAAGCAAGGGCCAAGATCTACGACATCTAGCTCCAAAAGGACTAGGGGGACATGCTGATGCTCACTGAGGGCTTGGATTGACCGGAGAGGCAGCTCAAGGTGGTCGGCGGCGAGGTCCGAGCGGCGGGGACGGGCGGCGCTCGTGGAGCAACTCACCGGTGGCGGTCCTCGGGTGGAATTCCGGTGCTACACGGGTCGGGGTCGTGAGGGAAGAGCTTGGGAAGCTTCCTGGCAACGAGGTGGAGCTGATGCGAGGCTTGGCCGGGGCTGAGGTGCGGCGGAACAGCCGGTCCACGGAGGAGCAGGAGGCTCGGTGCGGCGGAGTAAGCGGCTGGTGGCGCTAGGGTTCGGGTGGCGGCCGTAGGTGTTAGGGTTAGGGTTCCAAGAGGTTGGGGATCCTATTTGTAGGGCGGCGGGACATCCTCGGCGTGCGGGCCCGGCGCGAGGGCTCGCTGGAGATCTCGGGGCTCGAGCGCGGCCGGTGATGCGGGGGAAGAAGAAAGGAAAGGAGAAAGGGGCGCCGACAGGTGGGGCCGGGCGGTCAGCGAGAAGGAAGCGAGGCGCAGGAGGAGCTGGGCTGAGTGAGCTGGGCCGGGCGCGGTAGAGAGAGGGGAGAGCAGGCCGTGGGGGGGAAATAAAGAGAAGAGCCGGGCCATGTGCGGGAGAGGGAAAGGTGGGCCGCGGGGTGGACTGGGCCACTGGGTTGGCTTGCTTCCCTATTTTCCTTTCCTTTTTCTTTTTCAATCAAACTCAATCTATTTGAATTCCAAATCAAATTTGGATTCAAACTCCTAGGCACTCACTCAAAGAAAACTTATGCGCCAGCATGAATGCACAAACATGTTGAACCTAAAAATAAATTTTAATTCTTTGTGGAATTTATTTAATTTCTATGCAAGCTAGACAAAATAAATCCTTAGAAAATTACTGGAGCCAAATTAAATTCATTATAAATCTCAGAATTTTACATTAGGGTGTTACAGGTGGCTAATCGTTTGAAAGTACTAGCCACATGCTGTGAAATATGGTAAAGCGGTAAGCCTAGTACCTGATTGGCCCAGCAAATGGACATATCTCCACCACTTGATTATTTTAATTTCTATTGTACACACGCACTGACGTGTTGGAGTACGTTCTGCATAACAGACAGGAGTACGATCATGTAGTCACGCTACAGACGTATGTCCTGCGCAATTGGTGTGCGTACGGTCCTACAGTCGCTTGTGGTGGCCCTGATCCATAACCCAGAATATGAGGGAAACGGTTGCTTCGGAACGATCTTTGGATATTCCAAGCGTGTGAGTTAGGTTTCTCCTTGCAAGGTTTGGAAATTCGATTCAGAATCGTCCATTTCTCGCGGAGACTGAGACTGCTTATTCCTTCTGCCACATAGAGTAAGAACAGTAACCAGTATGGAATAACTTGGATGGATGTTAATTTCTACATTGTTTGTTTAGTATAGGTGCTAACCTAGAATAATTAATTAAACTAGAACTTGACAGCTAAAATATGGAAATAGTTCATATTCTTTGTTGCTTTTCAGCTGAAATTAAACCTAGAACCATTTCAAGCCTTCATGAGTCTAGTTACATGGCTAAGTATACCATGAGACGGGTAAGCCTTGCTGAGTATTAGTATACTTAGCCTTGATAGTTATATATTTTTCAGGTAATGTCTTTGAAGACCCTACTCTTCCCCTATCCTGGCCCTGTGCTCTTCCAGATGGTTGGTTCATGGAATGGGATCCGTCCCCAGCAAACACTGATGATACCGAGTGATGTCGTGCCCGGGCTTAGCATGACATCCGTCTTGACGACGTGTTGCAAATCATCGTGTTTGTTTTTCGCTGCCAAGAACCTTAACTTTAACGGTTTGTAATAATTTTACTAAATGTAGAACTTAGTACTACTTTTGGAAACTCTTGTAATGTAATTCCCTATGATGTAAAATATGATGGTGACTGTATCTCTGGACTCACCTTCATGTGAAGTAATCTTATTCGATCCCGGAAGTTAGGTGGTTTGATCGAGACTCTACCCGACAGGCCAAGGGGTTACACCGCTTGAAGTACGTTGGAGCCCTTGAGAGAGGACTTGCGTATTTGAGCCGGTGTAATTCAGGTTGGTACTGCCACATGAACATACATACACAAGATCAATCATGCACACTTTACACTAAAATCTAGGGTTTATAATTCTAAATACCTGAATGTCACAGCCTTCCCCCCTAAAAAGAATCTCGTCCCGAGATTCTGAAGCAGAATGGAATCGGGCGATTAGATTTGGGAATTGGTTTGAAGAAAGTTTGGGAAATTTCGTTGAAGATAAGATTCAGTTTCCCAAGTCGCTTCTTCTTCGGTGTGATGATCCCATAGGATCTTATACATCTTAATTTTCTTTCTTCTGGTGACTCTCTCCTTGGTATCCAGGATTTGGATAGGTTGTTCGGTGTAAGATAGATCTGGTTCAATCTCAATGGCTTGTGCTTCAATGATTTCAGTAGGTACTTTGATACATTTCTTGAGTTGAGAGATATGGAAAACATCATGAACGGTGGCCAACTGAGAAGGAAGACGAATTCTGTAAGCCACTAGGCCATAGATTTCAAGGATTTCGAATGGTCCGATATATCGGGGTGCTAACTTCCCTTTTATGCCGAAACACTGAACACCTTTGGTAGGAGATACTCAGAGACAAACAAAATCCCCTACTTGAAATTGCAGAGGTTTTCTTCTTTGATCTGCATAGCTTTTCTGTCTGGATTGGGCTGCTTTAAGATTGGCTTGAATAACCTTAACCTTATCTTCAGCTTCGACAACTAGGTCTGGTCCAAAGATTTTACGTTCGCCGGTCTCAGACCAACTCAAAGGAGTTCGACATCTTCGACCATATAACGCTTCAAAGGGAGCCATTTGAAGACTAGATTGATAGCTATTATTGTAAGAAAACTCGGCCAAGGCGAGACACTTGTCCCAGCTTGTACCATAGTGAATAATACAAGCTCAGAGCATGTCTTCAAGAATTTGATTAACTCGCTCCGTCTGTCCATATGTTTGAGGATGATACATAGAGCTTCGAATTAGTTTGGTCCCAAGAGCATACTGCAGTTGTTCCCAGAAGCGGGCAATAAATTGTGCCCCTCGATCAGAAATAATGGTCTTAGGGACACCGTGCAATCGAACAATTTGATCAAGGTAGACTTTGGCATATTTCTTAGCAGAATAAGTGGTATGCACCGGAAGAAAATGAGCAGTTTTGATAAGTCTATCAATGATCATCCATATGGAGTCATGTTTTTGGGATGTGTTGGGAAGACCAACGATAAAATCCATACTGATGTCTTCCCATTTCCACGATGGAATAGGTAGTGGCTCGAGTGTACCAGATACCCTTAAATGACTGGCTTTGACTCTCTGGCACGTATCACATTCGGATACATATTTAGCAATTTCTCTTTTCATTCTGGTCCACCAAAAGTTCCACCTAATGTCTTGATACATTTTGGTACTACCAGGATGAATAGAAAACTTGGATAGATGTGCTTCATCAAGGATTTGTTTACGAAGTTGATGATCTTTAGGTACAACAATACGATTGTTGAACCCCTTGATGATCGGTGTGGAAGCATCTATACTTTGCTTCTCCCTGAGATAGCTTCAATTTGATAATTTTGATACTTTCATCGTGTAATTGCGACATGATAATTTTATCTTGAAGGGTGGACTCAATAGATAATAGATTCAGACTACCTTGAGGAATGATATCTAGATTGAGTTTCCTTATCTGATTGCAGAGAGTTTCATTGAAGGTTTCTATGGAGGAGCAATGACAATGTGCCTTGCGGCTAAGTGCATCCGCAACCACATTTGCTTTGCCAGGATGGTAGTGTACCTCAAGATTGTAGTCTTTGATCAGTTCTAACCAACGCCTTTGCCTCATGTTTAGGTCAGCTTGAGTAAAGATATATTTGAGGCTTTTATGGTCAGTGTAAATGTTACACTTGGCGCCCATAAGATGATGTCTCCAATTCTTGAGAGCGTGAATAACCGCTGCCAATTCAAGATCATGGGTTGGATAGTTTTGCTCATGATTCCGGAGTGCTCTAGATGCGTAAGCAATGACCCGGTTGTTTTGCATAAGAACACAACCAAGTCCAATTCCGGAAGCATCGCAATAGACATCAAAAGGCTGGTTACTATCTGGTTGAGCTAGCACTGGAGCAGTTGTTACAAGTTTTCCCAACGTGTGAAACGCGTCTTCACACTTATCATCCCAACAGAACTTAATCTCTTTCTTAAGTAGTTCAGTCATGGGTTTGGCTATTTTGGAGAAGTCTAGAATGAATCGACGATAATATCCTGCCAATCCAAGGAAACTTCGGATTTGATGGACTGAAGTCGGAGGCTTCCAATCCATAACTTCCTGAACTTTGGTTGGATCAACCGATATGCCTTCACTGGAGATAGTATGTCCCAAAATTTTCATACTACCCAGCCAGAATTCATATTTTGAGAATTTGGCGTAAAGGCGATGATCATGTAGCCGTTGAAAAACGACGCATATATGATTAGCATGATCTTCTTTAGTCTTAGAATATATCAGAATATCGTCGATGAAAACTACGATGAATTTGTCGAGTTCCGGCATAAAGACTGAATTCATCAGATACATGAAATATGCCGGTGCATTTGTGAGTCCAAAAGACATAACCAGATATTCATATAATCTATATCTGGTCGAGAAAGCTATTTTTGGAATATCGCTAGGTTTAATTTTGATCTGATGATAACTAGAGCGTAGGTCAATCTTAGAAAAGACCTTAGCTCCAGCGAGTTGATCGAACAAGATGTCAATGCGGGGAAGAGGGTACTTACTTTTAATAGTGACCGCATTGAGTGGACGATAATCGACACATGGCCTTAAGCTATTGTCCTTTTTCTTTACAAAGAGAGCAGGACAGCCCCAACGTGAAGCACTTGGGCGTATGAAACCTTTGTCAAGAAGATCTTGGAGTTGGATTTTTAGCTCGGCCAACTCATTTGGAGGCATACGATATGGCCTCTTTAAAATAGGAGCGGTGCCAGGTTGAAGCTCAAAAATGAACTCGATGTCTCGGTCTGGTGGCATTCCAGGCAAATCGTCTGGAAAGACATCGGGATACTCACAGACTACAAGAATATCTTTTACTTTAATGTCTGTGATAGCATAGGCACAAGAGTGAAGAAACTCTTGCTGAGGCAGGTAGAGGGTGGTGGCTCCTTGATGTGGTGAGTCAATCTTAATAACTGGGAAGAGATATCTAACAGTACTCTATATTCTGTCATCCAATTTGTCCCAAGTATAACATCAATACCCTCTAGATTTAGCACTACCAAATCACTTTTGATTAATTTACTTCCTAACTGAATTGGCACACTTTTAACCATTTTGTTAGAGGTAATCCTTCCTCCAGGGGTAGAAATCATATATAACCCCTTGGTAGGACAAAGATCAAGTCTTATTCGGGTACCACAGTTGTTACTAATGAAACTATGAGTTGCTCCTGAATCAAATAATGTAACAACTGGGTTGTGATGAATAGAAAATGTACCCGACATGACGGGGGCTCCATCCGGAAGTTCTGCAAGGGTGGTGAAGTTAACTCGCCCTTGCCGGACTTGCACCATCGGCCTCTTGCCCTTGTTCTAGTTATTCTGATTAGAACTTTGCCCTTGATTAGGTTTCCTGGGCCGCGGACAATCTCTGATGAAGTGATCCGCACTCCCGCAATTGAAACAGCAATAAGTGCTGCTTCTCTGTTGGACTTGTTGAACATTTGGCCGTGGGCCAGATTGTGGTGGCTATTGCGGAGGTACGGAAGGTCTATACCCTCCTTGCTGTTGAGGCGGCCTGAACACCAATCTGCCAAGTGGAGCATTCCGCTGTGGCGCTCTAGGCGGTGCATTCTGAACAAATCGATACCGCGGTGGTTGAACACTCGCAGGTCCAATGGAAATTCTTCGTTTATTTTCGGCATGATGTGCCGTGATACAATCTTCCTGAGTCAGGGCCATGTTAACCAGCTCACTAAAGGTATTGGCCTTCACAAGGTTCAAGCGTTCTTTGAGCTTAGTACTTAAACCCCGACGAAAACGATCTTGCTTCAAGGTGTCACTGTCAGCGTGATAACCCGCGTACTGGCATAGGTGATTAAAAGCCTGTGCATATTGCAATACGGTGCGGGTGCCTTGGGTGAGTGCCAAGAACTCATTCAATTTCCGCTCCATCAGTCCTTTAGGTATATGATGTGCTCTGAAAGCATTCCGAAATTCTTCTCAGGAGATAACATGGCCATCGGCTTGCATGGCACAATAATTATCCACCAAATACGGGCAGCACCACGTAGTTGTTGGGCAGCAAAGTGAGCCTTGTTGGAGTCCGCATAGGGAATCGTAAGAAGGGCAAACTTGGATTCAACGGTGCGAAGCCAAGCATCGGCATCAAGGGGCTCCTCAACTTTGCTGAATAGCGGGGGCTGAGTACTGAAGAAATCTTGATAGTTTGCCACCTGAGAGTGAGGATCATCACGACCTCCTCGTGATTGCTGGCATTGTTGGTTCTGCTGTGCCTGTACTAGCAGATTAAGAAGTTCCATCTGCCGAGCCATAACCTCAGCTAGATTTGGAGGTAGCAGTGGCGGTTGTTGGGAACCGCTGGCCTGATCTTCCCAGAAACCTTCCGGGGTTCCGCGCGTGGCTCCATCCATCTGAAACAAAGGAGATATCCATTATTAACCACATATCCTTACTCCCATTTCTAGAAGGCATACTACAATTAACAAATATGTAATTCACATATTCCATTCAAACAACTCATTTCAGAGGCAAAGATATTGAACAAGATGTAGAACACGAGGCTTCGATTACAACACAGATACTGATTGTCCTTAACATCGTACATCAGGGTGGTCCGTACACAGGCCATCTATATTACAACAAATGGCACAAGATCTAGGTAAGCTAATTACTACCTAAGTCACTACAATTTACACTAGTTACATCTAAAGAGTCGATGATCCGGACAAACTAGAAATCGTCGAGGTCGCCTACAGAAGACTGACTGCCGGAAGAAGAGTAATCTGGCTGAGGATTGGGTTCTGGATCTCCATGCTCAGAGTCGAGATCCGAAACTCCCTTAACTTCCTCCGGGTCTTCTTCTCCACCTTCAGGTACTACGGGTGCAGCGGGAGGTACTGGTTGCTGTTGCAGTTCTTCAATGTGTGCATGGGCATCATCAGCCTCGAGGATCAGGTCATGGATTTGCTCCTGGAGGAACTCAATGATCGTGTTGCGTTGAGTGATTATAGCACCACTCTCATTGATCTGCTCCTCCCGATGAAGAATAGCCTCCTCATGTGCTGTGATAATCTCCTCCTTCTCCGTGACCAAGGCTTGAAGCTCTACTACCTAAGTAACCTGTCGATCAGCATTTCGATAGTGACCCTGAGCTATGCCAATCAACTGACCCATACCATGGCGTAGCAAGACCTGATAGTGGTGTTGAACGTTCATGAATTTGATAAGACCACGGAGCGTTTCTTCGGCTGAATCTCCCAACAAGTGGCCATAATGGACTAATCTGAAATTCCACTCAGGATCACCAGAATCTATTGCAGGGAAAAGGTCGATAGGATACCCTGCAACTTCCATGGGATGCTGGTTACAGAAGATGTGGATGGCCTCAAGAGCTGCAGTCTCGATGGTGTCGACGAGACGATAGCCAACCACACCGACCTCGATAGGCTGCCACTGAGAGCGGAAAGGGTGCTGAGGAACAGTCATTATGACTCTGCACCACGGGACACCTTCCTCTCTATATTCCTGTTATCGCCATAATTTGATTGGGCCAAAGGATGGGCCAAGAACATCATGGGCTGAAGGAAAGCATGGTAACAGTCTGCAAATTGGCTTCTGTGCGAACGTGTCAAGGGCCAGGATGGTCGTGTATCTAAGGATAGTTTAAATATAGTAAGTTAGAGATTGTATCGTAATCAGCTAGGGTTAGTTAGAAAAGATCAAGTCTCCGGACTATAAATATGTATCGTGAGATTCAATAAAATAATCAATCAAACATTCACAACAAACTCTCGGTGCATCGCCACACCTTCCACAAGAGCTTTTTCCAGGTAATTGTCATGCTGCTCCGATCATGTTCCGCATGGTCAGAGCAGCGTTGCTCTTATCTGTTTATGCTTGTGTTTCTCATACTGAAGCGTTTTTGATGGCGAGTAACACTAGTTATCTTAAACGATTACGATGCTGCATTGGTTTTGAATAGTAAATCCATGTTTTGCTTGCTGTTCGTAATCGTTTAGCTGCTCTTGTATGCGATCTTAGGTGCAAGGGCAGCGCCTTGCTCTGTTATTGCTTAGTAGATCTAATCTGTTATGGTAGTTCTTTGTGTTACAAGGAATTGGTTTAACATCCGTATGATTAGGCCCTTCAAACGGGTTGAATGTTCCGGCTGCATGTTCGGTGCCTTATGGTAACCTAACGAGGGATTGTTCCGGGAATCGACTTGTTAGTTGGTTTTTAGGCCTCTCTTTGGGTTAGTGTATTGTTATCTTTCATATTCGTTAGGCTTAACCACGCGTAGGATGTTCTGGTCATATGGTGAAAGCTTTTACCGTCACAGATTGGATTAGCTTGGCAATTTACAGAGCATGCTTTTATCTTTCATATTGGATTTGTACAAAATGTTCACATGTTAGTAGATCCGATCTGTTAAATGTGGTAATCGGCTTCTTGTAGCCGATTCTGAAAGGTACCCGAGGGTCTAAACTTGGTACGAAGACAGGTCCGATCTAGTACAGTGACTCCATCGGCTTCTTTAGCTGATCTCGGGGTCGTTGTAAGAGCTGATCACTGCTCGGACTAATGTTTGATATGGCTATGCATGCAGGAAAATAGCTGACGAATGACTTCTACGCCTTCCTGATCAGGTATAGGTCAGGTGGCATGCCTAGCACTTCATCAAGCCAGGGCGTGTGCCGGACTTCTGGGCCGTAGAGCGAGGGACCGGGACCCACCAGCAGTCCCGGAAGCCTCTCGGCTCCTCGTGTTGCCTGTCGCTGCTCGCCGGTGGGTTTCGACCGACAACACATTCTGGCACGCCCGGTGGGACTTCATCGACTACTTCATCGACTACTTCATCGACTTCACTTATTACATTGACTACTGCGTCGACTACATCGACTACTCCAGTGACTACTTCGACTGCATCGACTACAACCGACTGCATCATCTTCTTCGGCTTTCATCGACTTTCGTTGTCAAGATGCCAAACGAGAACCCGATTACTTTTGAGGAGTTGTCCGATGAGCACAAGCAGAGGTATAATGAAATAAAAGCTGCTTTTGAAGCTGATCTCATCGGCTCGTTTGAAACAACTCGTCACCGTGGCATCAGATGGAAGGGATTTTCATCTGAAGGGGCATTCGACGAAGTGGATCTGTCTACTCCTATCGAAGAACGTATGCGAGCTCTCCGCCAGGAAGTCAAATACATGGTGGCTCACTCATTACATCAACATTCTCAGAGTTTGGTGAACACCCTTGAGCGCATTGCGGTGCGCGTGGTGCAGGAAATTATGAAACACCAGTACTCTCCAACAGGACCTGCGTTAGGGAGTCACAAAGGGGAGTTGCCTTCTCAATCCAGACCAGCAGTGCCTTACGCATTTGCCGCCCCAGAGCAATAGAATTCTCCAGCATATGTCATATACAAGGTGGGAGGTGACCCTACTGATCACCAATTCTTCAGTGAACCACCCAAGGAGGTATCGCATGGGTATGTTTGTGCGTATATACCAGATGGTGGTAACCCAGCGCAACCCACGCAGAGAGCATCTGGAGGAATATCTACAGTCAATGCCGACAAACAGGCATGGCTGGCTACTTATGCAACAGGGCCGAGTCTTGAAGGTACGCACTCGGCCCCAGGTGTTCATACAGTAGATCAAATTAGTACCATTTTGAGAGATCAATTTGGCATTCTCCCAAGAAGGCAAGCGATCGGCTACACCAAGCCGTATCCAAGCGACTAAGACCTGATTCCTCTGCTGCCCAAGTATCGGCTACCTGAGTTCACCAAGTTTAGCGGAGCAGAAGGATCCAGCTCCATAGAGCATGTGAGCCGATATCTGGCGCAGCTGGGGATGATTTCGGTGTCGGATCCATTGCGGGTGAGGTTTTTCTGGCAGTCTCTCACAGGGCTGGCTTTTGGATGGTACACGTCATTGGGTCCTGATTCTATTCGCACTTGGAAGCAGCTAGAGGAACAGTTCCATATACAATATCATTCAAAAGCTGCAGAAGCTGGGATTGCTGATTTGGCACAGGTCCGCCAGAAGCGAGGAGAAACAGTGGCGGAGTACATCCAGCGTTTCAGGGAAGTCAAGAATCGATGCTACTCGATTCGAATTTCAGAGAAGGAGGTAGTTGAATTGGCGTCTTTGGGTTTGGTAAAACCGGTCAGAGATCTGGTTTTCCAGCTGGAGTTCAACTCTTTGGCACATCTGGTATAAAAGATGACAGTATACGAGCAGCATCACCCAGAATTATACCAAGACAAGTTCAAACGTCAAGTAGTAATGGTTGACGCTGAAGACTCCGAAGACTCTGAGGATGACCAAGAGATCGCAGTTGTGGAGTGGGCACGGGGGCCAAAGCCCGTGCCCTGCAAGTGGGTGAAACAACAGGGTCCTTTAAAAGGATTTGATTTTGATGTGAGCAAAGTCGAACAGATATTCGACTTACTCCTGAAGGAGAAGCAATTGAAGTTCCCTGAAGGTTTCAAGATCCCAACAGCCCAGGAGCTCCAGGGGAGGTCATACTGCAAGTGGCATAACTCTTTCACCCACGGTACCGGTGACTGCAAGGAACTCCGGCGATAGATACAATCGGCTATTAAGCAAGGCCGATTAATTTTGGGACAGTACGCCATGAAGGTCGTGTGGCAGAACCAACCTGAATTATACCGGCTCAAGTACGCAAGTCCACTTCCGAGGGCTCCAACGTGCTTCAAACGGTATAATCCCTTGGCCTGTCGGGTAACGTCCCGATAAACCACCGATACACTGGATCAAATAAGGTTACCTCACACGAAGGTGAGTCCAGAGATACAGTCACCATCATATTTTACATTACAGGGAATTACATTACAAGAGTTTCTAAGAGTAGTACGAAGTTCCAAATTTAGAGAAAACATTACAAACTGTTAAAGTTATGATTTTTGGCAGCGGAAAACATACGCGATGTTTTATAACACGTCGTCAAGACGGATGTCATGCTAAGCCCGAGCACGATATCACTCGGCATCAACAGCATTGGCCGGGGACGGATCCCATTCCACGGACCAATCATCTAGAAAAGCACAGGGCCAAGGCAGAGAAAGAGTAGGGTCTTCAAAGACATCACCTGAAAAACATATAACTAGCAAGACTGAGTATACTAATACTCAGCAAGGCTTACCCGGGATTGGGTATACTTTAGCCCATAACTAGACTCATGAAGGCATTGTCAAGGCTCTGGGTTTATTTTTAGCTGAAAAGCAATAAAAGAGTAGATCCTTAATGTCAACTTTTAGCTTTTGAGTTCTATATGATTATTCATTCTAAATGAGCACCTGTAGCTATTCAATCATGGTAGAATCTTTGGTCAAACATCATCTTTGATAATCATATGATTGCTCTTATTACTCAATGTGGTAAAGGAATTAAGCAGTCTCAATCTGCGTAAGAAGCGGACGATTCTGAATCGAATTGAACCTTGCAAGGTAAACCTAACTCACACGCTTGGAACATCCAACGATAGTTCCGAAGCAACCGTTTGCCTTTCATTCCGACTCATGGACAGGTCCACCACAAGCGACTGTAGGACCATACGCACTTCCAAAGTGCAGGACGTACGTCTGTAGCGCGACTACAAAACCCGTACTCCTGGTTGCCCTTGCAACACGTATTCCCACATGTCGAACATAAGTAACCAGAAGAAGCAAGACGAGTGGTGGGAGGTATGTCCACTCCTCGGGCCGATTGGCTACTAGGCTTACCGCTTACCATATTTCGCGGCATGTGGCTAGTACTTTCAAATGCTTAACCCGCACTACCACACGCTGCGACCTTATCAAGTTCAACAACACAGACGGGGTATCATCACAACCATGATACCTCATAAAACTCCCATCCGTCATCCTTATAGTGATAACAGGAATGCAAACATTACAATTCCTATATCGCGCGAGTGACAGGAAATCACTCGACTTCTACCGGTCCTATTAGCGTAGCAGCTAGCTGGACTCAAGTGCTAACATTCAATACATTGGTTCCTAAGAAAAATGCAACTAGGGTTTCAAGCAATTCCTAAGAACTTAATGCATAGAATACGTAAATAGATATAGATTGCAGTGTAATTAAAATAGTGGGTTATGTCCGAGGCTTGCCTTTACTGGTGGGACTGAAGTCAGAAATGTCAATATCTTCCGAACTTGGGTTCGGGGCTTCAGTTAATTCCTTGGTGACGTTCATTTGGTCTTTAGGAACATCCTCTGCAGACTCCTGGGAGATCTTGTAGGTACCGTCTGCGGAAGTAGTCGTATCTACATGCAATGCAACATTACATTCAGAGTGTGCACATAAAATTACCTTACTTCACAATACAGTTGCAATCTAGCACTCATTCAACATATTACTCATATAACAATCAAAAAGATCTGGAACTAAACTTAGGTAGAGCTTTAGGTGGACAACTAATTAGATTCGGCTACTTGTTGAAGATTACAACAGAGCCGATTGGATTATCAGCATGTTTTTGGTCTAACTGATGGTTGGTGTATCGGCTTGCCTTATTCGACGAGGGTGCATCAGGTTTAGCCGATTGATGTGCTTAGGTTGTGTCTAACAGAGGCGTGTCGACTGTGCTATCTTACGGATCTAGGGTTGTGTACTTTGAACTATGTAGCCGATTGATAGGTGTATCGGTTTCCTAGTGGATCGATGAAAGCATCAATTACTTTAGCAGAGGGATGATTCCTAAAGTAGTTGTGTCTTAATTGAGATGTGCTTAAGTGTTATCCTGGGTAACTAGGTGTGGTTGTATCGACTCGATTACGTCAGCACAACTATTGAGTGACGTACAGCCGATTGGAGTATGGTTAAGGGTATGTGACCGATAGATATATAGCCAATCTCTCAGTCGATAAATCGGCTGATAGAAGTGTGTGGATAAGGATGGGAAAACTAAGGATTGATCGGCCATATTAGATTGATATGAAAGACAACTAGAATCGGCTTGGATCGGCCGATAGCAAGAACCCTAAGATCGTGTGTGCATTTCTGATACATCGACTACGTGCAGCCGATGTAGGACAGAACAAAAGAATTGTATCGGCAGTAGCCGATACTAAGAAGATAATAACCGTATCAGCTAACCAGCCGATGGTAGAAGCATATCAAAAGAAGTGCATCGGCTGACAGCTGTTACACAGAAACACCTTAGATTCAAAGGAAACGGATGCTTAGTGGTTGAGCTGATAGCCGACGCTAAAGCATAGCTGCAGAGATGTATTGGCTAAACAGCAGATGCACACGGACTAACAAGGATCTTTATACAAAAAGAACCTAAGGAGACTGCAATCAAGACAAGGATAACGTCTTGATGGCAGGGACATGAGCACTCGTGTGATAGGATTAACTAAATATCACACGTCTTTACTGGAGACATGCATATAACACAAGGTACCATAAAGCACTCATTTCCTAATATTCAACCTAGATCACAAATCAAAGACTTTCAATTCTAGATCACAACATAAAATTTGTAGATTTTAACCTAAGGATTCAAACAAAACTGATCTTGTACTTTTATGAACTTCTTACGAAATTCTATGAAATGTAGAAGTTCACTGATTTGAAATAAAGAAGGTTTTGGACATTTTACAGAGAACACCCTAGAACTTTCTAAATCAAAGCAATTCAGTCTCTGGTTAGGGAAAAACAGATAACAGGAAGATAACGACGATATTCCGGCAAAGGGATCGCCGGTATTAGGAAGATTCAGTGAATCAGGGCAAACCTTGGGGTAGCCTTGATTGTGGAGGAGAACAGGTGGAAGATGAATTCCCGCAGTGAATAGAATTGGCGATGAGAAGACCTCGACGATGATGAGACTCCGTGGGTGACGAAGAAGTTTGCCGGGAAGGGTTGCCGTGGGTGGAAGATGGCCGAAAGAGTAGTCCCTGTGGTGATTTGTGGTGATAGCGGTTGAGCGATCCACGAGGGGTAAGAACTGTTGGATGTCGTGGATCATGGGATGAGACGATGGAGCCGAATGGGTTCGCTATACCAACTTCTCCGCGAACCCTAGGGTTTTCCTACTCACGGGTTGAACTTCCTCTGCCCACGCACATGCGATGCCAAAGCATGGCCGACCGAACACCTCTGCTCGCACAAGAAGAAACATTCCTTGACCTGACTGCTCCGGTGCGTGCACTGCCGGCATACTTGCGCAACCATTCGCAAGGCCGCCGCTCCCGTTCTACTTCCACACCATCGACCTCCAACTTGCTTGCGCGTGGTCCGTTGCTTTGCACACGCACGCGCCTGCAGAAACGAGCCGAGTCGACCACCGGTAGAACACTCTCGCTCGCATCCGCAGACGTGCTAGTCCAAATCCGTTTGGACCTTCGCCTTCGCTTCGCCGCCTTTCCTCCGGCTCGTTGTGCCATAACCGCCCCTCCGCCTCCGCAAGGATGAAGGGAGCTCGCCGTGCGTGGCTCTTCCGAGCTCGTCGCATCCGGTTGCCGCCCCGCACATCATCGCTCTGCACGTTGTCGCCTTGCATGGTTACTCTTCTTCCTCCTGTTGCCGGACCCGCACTCGCCTCGGCCTTGCCGCATCACAGGTCCCTCCGCGGCCGTCCTTGCCAAGTTATCATCGTGCGCGGCCTCGTTGCCCTTCATGCGGGTCGGTCCCGAGCCGCCACACCTCACCTCCATCCGCGCACGTCCGAACCGCGCGCGTCCTTGGCCCGCATCACGCTGCGACTCACGCGTCTGAATCCGCCCTGCGCGCCACTGCTCGTTCCGGGCCGTTCGCCTCCGCTCAGGTCCTGCTCCTGCACTCACACGCCTACGCCGCCTGCATCTGCGCCGTGCTTGCTCCAACGCCTGTTCCTGCCCAGCTCCCGCGCTCACCCAGCGCCAGTGCCCGCACACGCCTGTTCCCGCGTCGCGCGCGCTCGCTCCGAGCCGCGCGCTGCTCCACCACGCGTGCGCTTGCGTCTGCCACCAGCACCTCCACGCTCTTGCTCCACGCCGCCAGCTCGCGCTGCTCCCGCTCTGGCTGGCCACGCCGCGCCTACTCCCTGCGTCCGCGCTCATCGGCTCCGCTCCAGTCACCCACCAGCTCCCGCGCGCCCGCGCAGCGTCTCCCGAACCGCGCCGAGCCGCCTGCTGCGCCAACAACTGCCGCCCGCGCCTCCAGCACTCTCTGTGCCAGCGTGCCTCCCGCGCACCTGGCTGCCAGCCCGCCTGCCGCGCGCGCATCCATCCCGCCAGCACCGAGCCGGCCTCACCCCGCTCCTGGGCCCGCCACGCTTCCGCTGCGCCTCCGCCTGGGCCGCGCCTAGCGCGTCTGCGCCGAGCCGCGGCCGCCCTGCTCGCGCGCCGGCGCCAGCTGCCCCGCGCGCGCCTGGGCCGCCAGCGCCTGAGCAGAGCCGCCCCCGTGCGCGCCTCCGCCTGCTGCCCGCGCGCCCGCGTGGGACCGCTCGCCCGCGCGCCTCCGCCTGGCCTGGTGCTGCGCCGCCAGGAGCAGCACCCCGCGCACCGAGGAGAGAGAGAGGGAAAGAAACAGGGAGAGAAAAGGGGAAGCGGCCGGTGATAAGAAAGAAAAGAAAGGCGCCTGGATAAGGGAGAGCAGAGAAGAAGGACAAGTGGGATTCTCCAAGGGCGTATACGTAATTTTAGAAAACTGCAGGGACCTGACTGTAAAGCAAAATTTCCCAACAATCTAGAACCCTAATTGTGGCAGAACCAACCTGAATTATACCGGCTCAAGTACGCGAGTCCACTCCCGAGGGCTCCAATGTACTTCAAACGGTATAATTCCTTGGCCTGTCGGGTAACGTCCCGATAAACCACCGAAACACAGGATCAAATAAGGTTACCTCACACGAAGGTGTGTCCAGAGATACAGTCACCATCATATTTTACATCACAGGGAAATTACAATACAAGAGTTTCTTAAAGCAGTACGAAGTTTCAAACTTAGAGAAAACATTACAAACTGTTAAGGTTATGATTTTTGGGAGCGGAGAACATACGTGATGATTTACAATACGTCGTCAAGACGGATGTCATGCTAAGCCCAGGCACGACATCGCTCGGTATCATCAGTGTTGGCCGGGGACGGATCCCATTCCACGGACCAACCATCTGGAAGAGCACAGAGCCAAGGCAGGGGAAGAATAGAGTAGGGGCTTCAGAGACTTTACCTGAAAAACAAGTCACTAGCAAGACTGAGTATACTAATACTCAGCAAGGCTTACCCAGGATTGGGTATACTTTAGCCCGTAACTAGACTCATAAAGGCATTGTAAAGGTTCTGGGTTTATTTTCAGCTGAAAAGCAACTAAGAGTATAACTTACTTTCAAGTTTTAGCTTTCAGATTCTAGTTTGATTAGTCTTCTAGGTAAGCACTTATACTAAGCAAGCAATGTAGATATTCTCATCTATCAAAACTATTCCATTGAACATTACACTTTTTACTCGATGTGGTAAAAGGGATAAGCAGTCTCATTCATCGTGAGTGGCGGACGATTCCTGAATCGAGATTCAACCTTGCAAGGTAAAGCTAACACACACGCTTGGAATACCAACAGGGTGTTCCGAAGCAACCGTTTCCCTCATATTCTGGGTTATGGATCAGGGCCACCACAAGTGACTGCAGATCCATACGCACACCAATTGTGCAGGACATACGTCTGTAGCGCGACTACAAAAACCCGTATTCCTGTCTGCCATGCAGAACGTACTCCCACACGTCGGTGCGTGTAAACATAAAATAAAAGTCGAGTGGTGGAAACGCGTCCATTTGCCAGGCCATTCGGGTACTAGGCTTACCGCTTACCATATTTCGCGGTATGTGGCTAGTACTTTCAAACGCTTAGCCACCACTACCACATGGTTCGGCCTTAACCACTTTTAACAAAACAGACAGGGTAAACCTTCAGGTCATGATGCAACACATGACCCTGTCCATTATCCTTATAGTGGTTGCAGAATTGTAAACAAGCAATTCCTATATCGCGCGAGTGACAGGAAATCACCCAACTTTTACCGGTCCTATTTAGCAGAGCATCGGGTTCAATACATTGGTTCCTAAGATTCATGCATCTAGGGTTTCATTACAACTCCTAGACATAATGCAAGATATAATATAAATAGACATAGATTGCAGTGTAAATAAAGTAGTGGGATATGTCCGGGACTTGCCTTTACTGGTGGGGCTCAAGTCAGGGATGTTAGTATTGTTATCTTCCGAACTTTGGTTCGGGGCTTCCGATAATCCCTTGGTGACGTTCACTTGGTCTTCAGGAATATCCTCCGTAGACTCCTGGGAGATCTTGTTGGTACCGTTTGCAGAAGTAGTCGTATCTACATGCAATGCAACATTACATTCAAAGTGTGCACATAAAACTATCTTACTTCCCAATAAAGTTGCAATCCAACACTCATGTAACTTACTACTCACATAACAAACAAAAGATCTGCAACTAAACTTGGATAGAGCTTTTGGTGGACAGCTAGTTAGAATCGGCTATTTGTTGAAGATAACAACAGAGCTGATTGGAACAACAAGGGTTTAGCCGATTGATGTACTTTGGTCGTGCCTAACAGAGGTGTGTCTACTGTGCTATCTTACTGATCTAGGGTTGTGTACTTTGGTCTGGGTAGCCGATTGATAGGTGTACCGGGTTCCTAATTGATCGATGAAAGCATCGACTACTTTAACAGAGGGATGATCCCTAAAGCAGCTGTGTTTTAACTGAGATGTGCTTAAGTGTTATCTTAGGTAACTAGGTGTGGTTGTATCAGCTTGATTACGTCAGTACAATAATTGAGTGACGTACAGTCGGTTGGAATGTGGTTGAGGGTATGTGACCGATAAGTATGTATAACCGATCTCTCAGTCGATAAATCGGCTGATAGAAGTGTGTGGATAAGGATGGGAAAACTAAGGATTGATCGGCCATATTTGACCGATATGGAAAACAACTAGAATCGGCTTGGATCGGCCGATAACAAGAATCTTAAGGTCGTGCGTGCAACTCCGATACATCGTCTAGGTGCAGCCGATGTAGGACAGAACAAAAGAATTGTATCGACAGTAGCCGATATTAGAAAGATAACAACCGTATCAGCTAACTAGCCGATGGTAGAAACATATCAAAAGAAATGTATCGGTTGACAGCTGTTACGCAGAAACATCATAGATTCAAAGAAAATGGATGCTAAGTGGCTGGGTTGATAACCTGACACTGAAGCATAGCTGTCGAGATGTGTTGGTTAAGCAGGAGATATATACGGACTAACAAAGATCCTTATACGAAAAGGACCTTAAGGAAACGGCAATCAAAACAAGGACAGAGTCTTGATGGCAGGGATATGAGCATTCGTATGAAAGGGTTAACTAAATATCACACGTTTTTACTTGAGACATACATCCTATAATTTACCCTTCAGCTACAACACATGCATATCACATAAGGTACAAATAAAGCACACATTCCCTAATATTTGACCTAGACCACACTTCAAAGACCTTCAGCTCAAGATCACACCATAAACTTGTGAACTTTGACCTAAGGAATCAAACAAAACTGATTTTGCACATTTATGAACTTCTTACGAAAATCTATGAAATGTAGAAGTTCACTGATTTGAAATAAGAAGACTTTGGAAAATTTACAGAAAACACCCTAAAACTTTCTAAACCAAAGCAATTGAGTCCCTGGTCGGGGAAAAACAGAGAACAGTAAGATAACGACGATATTCCGGCAAAGGGGTCGCCGGCATTAGGAAGATTCAGTGGATCAGGCAAACCTTGGGGTAGCCTTGGTAGTGGAGAAGAATGGGCGGAAAGTGAATTCCCGCAATGAACAGGATTGACGATGAGAAGTGCTCAACGATGTCGAGATTTCGTGGGTGATGAAGAAGTTTGCCGGGAAGGGTTGCCGTGGGTGGAAGATGGCCAGAGGGTACTCTTCACGGTGACTTGCGGTGGCGGTAGTCAACTTTGCCATGGCGATGATGTTCCGTCAAAGGGATCCGAAGAGGCTCGATAAGAGAGTTCACGAGCTTCCTCGAGGTGTCGTGGTCTTGCTCGGATGATCGGTGAAGGTAAGAGCTGCTGAATGTCGCGGATCCCGGGGACGAGACGATAAAGCTGGATTAGTTCGCTATGCTGACTCCTCTGCGAACCTCAGGATCCTCCTGCTCACGGGCTAAACCTCCACTGCTCACGCGTGTGTGCTGCAGAAACACCGTTGGCACACCCGCGTAGCCTCCTGTAGGATCACCGTGTCTGGTCGCATCTCCTGTGCGCTGTTCCTGTACTGCTCTCATACTACTGGCTCTTAACCTGCTCGCGCGTGGTCTATTGCCTTGCACGCGCACGCACCTGCGGAAATGAACTGAGTTGGCCGTCAGTCCCGCGTCGTGCTGCTTCTGCTTCGACCTCTGCATGGGTGGAGGGAGCTCGCCGTGCGTGGCTCCTCCGAGCTCGTTGCATCCGGTCGCCACCTCCGCTTCGCCGCCTTTCTTTCCGGCTTGTCACGCCATAACCGCTCCTCTGCCTCCGTAAGGACCGAGGCCTGCCTGCATCAGGATCACACCTTCTCCTGCCGTCCACGCCAGGTCACCTCCATTCTCCACGAGCAGTTCGCAGTGCCGCCTGACTTCGTCCGCAGCTTCCTTCTCAACGGTTTCCGACGTCCTTCACGCGCAGCTCCATTGCTTTCCCCGTGCGGGTCCGCGCCGCGTACCGCGAGCCCTGAGCTCTGCTCCTGCGCCATCACCGACAGCCTCGTCGACACCTCCGCATACGTGTGCCTGCGCGTTCCAGCACCGCGAGCTCCGCGCTCAAGCTCGCGCAGACCGTTCCACTACGCGCCGCCGGTCCCGCATCCGCACACGCACGCCTGCACGTCGTCGTCCTGCTCGGCCACCTCTCCTGGCGCACGGCCCCTGCACGCACCGCCCGTGTGCCGCTCATGCTGCCAGTTCGCCTCTGCTTGCGCCCGCGTCCCAACGCCTGCCACCGGCTCGGCTCACACGTCCACACTCCTGCTCCGCCATTAGCCGCGCTTTCCCGCATTGCTGCTCCACCGCGCGCGCCCAATCCGGCGTTGCCGCGTGCTTGCGTTGAGCCGAGCCGCCGCTGCTCGCGCTAGCGCCCGCCTGCCGCCTGGAACCCACTGCTGCTCGCTCGGGCCGCAGTCCTCCTGCGCTCCGCGTCTGCCTTCGCCGCGCCGCGCCTGGATCCGCTCCTGCCGTGCTCCGACCTGGTGCTGCCCACACCGCCCCCACGCACGCCCGCTCAGCCCACCAGCGCGCCGCCTGCCTCGTGTCCGCCTGCAGAGCTGCAGCCGCGCCGCCGGCCTGCCGCCCGCGCGCCTGGGCCGCGCCCTGCGCCCGCCCCGCGAGCCGGCCGAGCCGCTCCCGCGCGCCTAGCTCCCGCGGCCCGAGCCGCGCCGAGCGTCCGCCGCTCCGGCTCCCGCGCTGGCGCCGCCCTGCCTCGGGCTCGCTCGCGCCTGAGCCCGTCGTGGCCCGCGCGCCCCTATGCGCCAGCTGCGCGCCTGCGCCGGGCCCGCTCGCCACCGGAGCCGCTTGCTCCCGTGCCGGCCCAAAGAAACGAGAGAGAGAGAGAAACAGGAGAAAAGGAGCGCCGCCAGTGAAGGATAAGGAAGAACAGAGAGAGGAAAAACAGAGGAGGAAGGGAACTAGGATTTCCTAAGGACTTATGCGTAATTTTAGAAAACTATAGGGACCTTTCTGTAAAACATAAATTTCACATTAATCTAAAACCCTAATGAAGAAATGCCCAAAATGAAAGTTGGAGAGTTTTTCAAACTCTACAACATTGCTTTAGGGCTCAAGTTCAAAAACTCAAAACTTGCATCTTTACACGCAAAATTTTGAACAAAGATTGGATTTGAATTACTTTTGTCCTAAAGAGTGTAACTTTATAAAATTCAGGACCTAAATGCAAGCATTTATGACATGTCATGATGATGGGATAGACTCGTCATAATGGTTGGATAGACATGTCATGATGACTTGCACTTTTTACACTTTAGTCCTGAGTAATTTTGAAAGTTACTTTTGTTAATCAAATACTTGCACAAAAGGACTTATACTTTTATAAAATTACATAAACACCCTTATTTTCACCACTTTACCCAAAATTTTTACACACTTCACCACACACATTTCAAATGAAACTTTTGGATAAATATATATTTTTACAAGGGATAAAAGTAAGAAAAACATGTTTACAACACCACCTTTCACTTGTTTTGAAAATACCCTTATCCAAATACATTTTACAAAAACAACCCTAGGTTTTCTATAATTACAAAAATACCTTTTTTTACTTGCACTTTAAATTTCCAAAAGCTTCACACAAACACACACAAGCTTTACGCTAACAAACACATACTTCACACTAACAAATATATGTCTAGCATTACAAGTACATGAACTGTCACAGCCTTCCCCCCTAAAAAGAATCTCGTCCCGAGATTCGGACGAAAGACTCTGAAGGGAAGAGAAGTAAATCACCCATCAAAAGTGGCAAGAAAGCACTCAGACTGGAGAAGACTGTTGTTGATGGTAAAAGCCATCGGAGTATGTCGAAATGAGTATAGTGAAAGCATGGATAGATTGTACATGGATGAGTATGATAAGACAAGAGAGAGAAAGGTGATCAAGTTCTCATAGGTTGTGATCACAATATGAGAACGATAAATGTCAGCGACATTCATCACACAACTTATAGATGGCAAGCAAGGATAGCATAAGAGACCGATAAGTGTTGTTTGAAACATTCTTGCTCAGAGTTTATTATCCGAATAATTTGGATGATGTTGATTATAAAACATGCCTATTTATACTGATGCAATCAAGAAATAATGACAAAATGCTCCAACCATGAAAGTGATGCACTGTTGAGATGTATGGTTGCAATGATGGTGCAACACGAGAATGGAGGATTCCATGCACGATTGAAATGGTGCATATGACACAATGCAATTACCATGATGCTGACCAAATGATGCATACACCATGATGCAAGAAGAACGATGCTTGCAATGTATGCATGTAAGAAATGCATGAGTTGATGACGCACACGACTCGCACCCTGCAACCGTTCGCTTGTAACTAACACCTGGGTAGCTCTATATCCTTAAACGAGGATCAAAAGTTAGGACACTAGTAAGGTTGCATAAGAAGAGATTGTAGTGGGGTTACGTCACGTGTACCTAGTCACCAGTGCGCTCCTAATGGCTCAATCATGTGGCTGCAGCGCACATGAGGCCTTAGGTTCCGACACGGCATCATGGTCATGTGATTAAACACCACCACAAAAGAGGAATCACAACCTTGTAGTGCCAACAGCAACAAGATAGAGCTTAGGAAACCCAAGACAACCCAAAGCTGTACTAAAAGCACACCCGTTAGTCAGTCTACGGATTTCCGATGATAATGCAACACCATGCACTGACCAAAGATAATATGTGTTATGATGCATGACTTTTGCTGGGAGAATTATATCCAAAGAGTAATTATTGTCATAAATCTTTTTAATCTATTCCAAATCATCTGAGCAAAAACTGAAGGTGCAACTTTCAGATGTTGTAACCAGAATAGCCCACAATATAAGGTACAACATCATGAAAGGATGGATGAATCATTGAATGATGGATTGAAGGGTTTGCTGATGATTATCAAGGTTTAACCATCAAAGGAAAAGCTCAATGTTTCTGCCGAAACAGGTTCAAAGCAAGATCAAGGGTTTGATTTGGTTGTCAAGCTAAGATCGGTGATAAGGTCCAAACATGACCCAAACCACTTAGTTCACCAAAGACTCTCAACTCCAGGTTAACCCAGCATATTATGTTGGCTCCTACAACACAAAGTCTAGACAAGCATTCAGATACAAGCAACATATTTTAGTATAATAACATAACAAACAAGGCAATCAAATCAATTCAAGATGACATGATGCATGCACGTTCTACACGTCCTCACAAACAAAAATAACTGCCAAGTAATCTTGGTCTTACATGGTTAAGTACGGTGGCATCATATAAATACGTCTCTCCCTATCATATCTAGTCGTTCTTACGTTCAAGCTTACGCAACAAGGTTAGCGTACCTACAGAAAACATAGTATGTATATACTGAACCTTTCATGCCAGCATGTCATGAAAGCGTCCCCAAACATTACTGTTCACTATAGAAACAACATATGTACAATTACCGCCGTACAGACGACGTTAACATACGTTATCGAGATAACGTATTCACGGGGGTACCGCAACATGCGGGGATATTGCTGTTCATACCCTGTAACTAACTATATACTCCCAATGTAGTCAACCGAAGTTGATACATTGGCAGCATCTCAAGTAGGCCACTGCTTGAGAAACAGCATTCGGTTCGCATCACCGACGGGAAGGCCAAGCTCTCTCAGTTGGCTGAGGATCCTTACCTTCTTACCTCATCGTCGAAGGTGTCGTTACAGAATGTAAAGTTGGGTTGTGCATGAATTTAAGTTTTGACAAAAAAGTAATGCTGGTAGTTAGGGTTATACATATATATTATAGCCACCTCTAATTCCCTCATACGCATTACCCTAGGGCTTTACGTACTAAGCACAATCCTTAACGAATCCAACACGGCTTTGCCAAACATTTTGTTGGTCAAACTTTTATACCGAAAGCATTTTTAAGGTAAAATGTATCTCCAGAGTGACCTTATAGCTCTGATACCAGCTGTGGCAGAACCAACCTAAATTATACCGGCTCAAGTACGCGAGTCCACTCCCGAGGACTCCAACGTACTTCAAACGGTATAATTCCTTGGCCTGTCGGGTAACGTCCCGATAAACCACCGAAACACAGGATCAAATAAGGTTACCTCACACGAAGATGAGTCCAGAGATACAGTCACCATCATATTTTACATCACAGGGAAATTACAATACAAGAGTTTCTTAAAGCAGTACGAAGTTTCAAACTTAGGGAAAACATTACAAACTGTTAAGGTTATGATTTTTGGCAGCGGAGAACATACGCGATGATTTACAATACGTCGTCAAGACGGATGTCATGCTAAGCCCAGGCACGACATCGCTCGGTATCATCAGTGTTGGCCGGGGACGGATCCCATTCCACGGACCAACCATCTGGAAGAGCACAGGGCCAAGGTAGGGGAAGAATAGAGTAGGGGCTTCAGAGACTTTACCTGAAAAACAAGTCACTAGCAAGACTGAGTATACTAATACTCAGCAAGGCTTATCCAGGATTGGGTATACTTTAGCCCGTAACTAGACTCATGAAGGCATTGTAAAGGTTCTGGGTTTATTTTCAGCTGAAAAGCAACTAAGAGTATAACTTACTTTCAAGTTTTAGCTTTCAGATTCTAGTTTGATTAGTCTTCTAGGTAAGCACTTATACTAAGCAAGCAATGTAGATATTCTCATCCATCAAAACTATTCCATTGAACATTACACTTTTTACTCGATGTGGTAAAAGGGATAAGCAGTCTCATTCATCGTGAGAGGCGGACGATTCCTGAATCGAGATTCAACCTTGCAAGGTAAAGCTAACACACACGCTTGGAATACCAACAGGGTGTTCCGAAGCAACCGTTTCCCTCATATTCCAGGTTATGGATCAGGGCCACCACAAGCGACTGCAGGACCATACGCACACCAATTGTGCAGGACATACGTCTGTAGCGCGACTACAAAACCCATATTCCTGTCTGCCATGCAGAACGTACTCCCACACGTTGGTGTGTGTAAACATAAAATAAAAGTCGAGTGGTGGAAACGCGTCCATTTGCCGGGCCATTCGGGTACTAGGCTTACCGCTTACCATATTTCGCGGTATGTGGCTAGTACTTTCAAACGCTTAGCCACCACTACCACATGGTTCGGCCTTAACCACTTATAACAAAATAGACATGGTAAATCTTCAGGTCATGATGCAACACATGACCCTGTCCATTATCCTTATAGTGGTTGCAGAATTGTAAACAAGCAATTCCTATATCGCGCGAGTGACAGGAAATCACCCGACTTTTACCGGTCCTATTTAGCAGAGCATCTAAGCGATGAGGACTCGGGTTCAATACATTTGTTCCTAAGATTCATGCATCTAGGGTTTCATTACAACTCCTAGACTTAATGCAAGATATAATATAAATAGACATAGATTGCAGTGTAAATAAAGTAGTGGGATATGTCCGGGGCTTGCCTTTACTGGTGGGGCTCAAGTCAGGGATGTTAGTATTGTTATCTTCCGAACTTTGGTTCGGGGCTTCCGATAATCACTTGGTGACGTTCACTTGGTCTTCAGGAATATCCTCCGCAGACTCCTGGGAGATCTTGTAGGTAACGTTTGCAGAAGTAGTCGTATCTACATGCAATGCAACATTACATTCAAAGTGTGCACATAAAACTATCTTACTTCACAATAAAGTTGCAATCCAACACTCATGTAACTTACTACTCACATAACAAACAAAAGATCTGCAACTAAACTTGGATAGAGCTTTTGGTGGATAGCTAGTTAGAATCGGCTATTTGTTGAAGATAACAACAGAGCCGATTGGAACAACAAGGGTTTAGCCGATTGATGTACTTTGGTCGTGCCTAACAGAGGTGTGTCTACTGTGCTATCTTACTGATCTAGGGTTGTGTACTTTGGTCTGGGTAGCCGATTGATAGGTGTACCCGGTTCCTAATTGATCGATGAAAGCATCGACTACTTTAACAGAGGGATGATCCCTAAAGCAGCTGTGTTTTAACTGAGATGTGCTTAAGTGTTATCTTAGGTAACTAGGTGTGGTTGTATCAGCTTGATTACGTCAGTACAATAATTGAGTGACGTACAGTCGATTGCAATGTGGTTGAGGGTATGTGACCGATAAGTATGTATAAACGATCTCTCAGTCGATAAATCGGCTGATAGAAGTGTGTGGATAAGGATGGGAAAACTAAGGATTGATCGGCCATATTTGACCGATATGGAAAACAACTAGAATCGGCTTGGATCGGCCGATAACAAGAATCTTAAGGTCGTGCGTGCAACTCCGATACATCGTCTAGGTGTAGCCGATGTAGGACAGAACAAAAGAATTGTATCGACAGTAGCCGATATTAGAAAGATAACAACCGTATCAGCTAACTAGCCGATGGTAGAAACATATCAAAAGAAATGTATCGGTTGACAGCTGTTACGCAGAAACATCATAGATTCAAAGAAAATGGATGCTAAGTGGCTGGGTTGATAACCTGACACTGAAGCATAGCTGTCGAGATGTGTTGGTTAAGCAGGAGATATATACGGACTAACAAAGATCCTTATACGAAAAGGACCTTAAGGAAACGGCAATCAAAACAAGGACAGAGTCTTGATGGCAGGGATATGAGCATTCGTATGAAAGGGTTAACTAAATATCACACGTTTTTACTTGAGACATACATCCTATAATTTACCCTTCAGCTACAACACATGCATATCACATAAGGTACAAACAAAGCACACATTCCCTAATATTTGACCTAGACCACACTTCAAAGACCTTCAGCTCAAGATCACAGCATAAACTTGTGAACTTTGACCTAAGGCATCAAACAAAACTGATTTTGCACATTTATGAACTTCTTACGAAAATCTATGAAATGTAGAAGTTCACTGATTTGAAATAAGAAGACTTTGGAAAATTTATAGAAAACACCCTAAAACTTTCTAAACCAAAGCAATTGAGTCCCTGGTCGGCGAAAAACAGAGAACAGTAAGATAACGACGATATTCCGGCAAAGGGGTCGCCGGCATTAGGAAGATTCAGTGGATCAGGCAAACCTTGGGGTAGCCTTGGTAGTGGAGAAGAATGGGCGGAAAGTGAATTCCCGCAATGAACAGGATTGACGATGAGAAGTGCTCGACGATGTCGAGATTTCGTGGGGGACGAAGAAGTTTGCCGGGAAGGGTTGCCGTGGGTGGAAGATGGCCAGAGGGTACTCTTCACGGTGACTTGCGGTGGCGGTAGTCGACTTTGCCATGGCGATGATGTTCCGGCAAAGGGATCCGAAGAGGCTCGATAAGAGAGTTCACGAGCTTCCTCGAGGTGTCGTGGTCTTGCTCGGACGATCGGTGAAGGGTAAGAGCTGCTGAATGTCGCGGATCCCGGGGACGAGACGATAAAGCTGGATTGGTTCGCTATGCTGACTCCTCTGCGAACCTCAGGATCCTCCGGCTCACGGGCTAAACCTCCATTGCTCACGCGTGTGTGCTGCAGAAACACCGTCGGCACACCCGCGTAGCCTCCTACAGGATCACCGTGTCTGGTCGCATCTCCTGCGCGTTGTTCCTGTACTGCTCTCATACCACTGGCTCTTAACCTGCTCGCGCGTGGTCTATTGCCTTGCACACGCACCGCCTGCGGAAACGAACTGAGTTGGCCGTCAGTCCCGCGTCGCGCTGCTTCTGCTTCGACCTCTGCATGGGTGGAGGGAGGGAGCCGTGCGTGGCTCCTCCGAGCTCGTTGCAACCGGTCGCCACCTCCGCTTCGCCGCCTTTCTTTCCGGCTCGTCATGCCATAACCGCTCCTCTGCCTCCGTGAGGACCGAGGCCTGCCTGCATCAGGATCACACCTTCCGCTGCCATCCATGCCAGGTCACCTCCATTCTCCACGAGCAGTTCGCAGTGCCGCCTGACTTCGTCCGCGGCTTCCTTCTCAACGGTTTCCGACGTCCTTCACGCGCGGCTCCATTGCTTTCCCCGTGCGGGTCCGCGCCGCGTACCGCGAGCCCTGAGCTCTGCTCCTGCGCCATCACCGACAGCCTCGTCAACACCTCCGCATACGTGTGCCTGCGTGTTCCAGCAACGCGAGCTCCGCGCTCAAGCTCGTGCAGACCGTTCCACTACGCGCCGCCGGTCCCGCATCCGCACACGCACGCCTGCACATCGTCGTCCTGCTCGGCCACCTCTCCTGGCGCACGGCCCCTGCATGCACCGCTCATGTGCCGCTCATGCCGCCAGTTCGCCTCTGCTTGCGCCCGCGTCCCAACACCTGCCACCTGCTCGGCTCACACGTCCACACTCTTGCGCCGCCATTAGCCGCGCTTTCCCGCGTTGCTGCTCCACCGCGCACGCCCACTCCGGCGTTGCCGCGCGCTTGCGTTGAGCCGAGCCGCCGCTGCTCGCGCTAGTGCCCGCCTACCGCCTGGAACCCACTGCTGCTCGCTTGGGCCGCAGTCCTCCCGCGCTCCGCGTCTACCTTCGCCGCGCCGCGCCTGGATCCGCTCCTGCCGCGCCTCGACCTGGTGCTGCCCACACCGCCCCCACGCACGCCCGCTCGGCCCACCTGCGCGCCGCCTGGCTCGGGTCCGCCTGCAGAGCTGCCGCCGCGCCGCCGGCCTGCCGCCCGCGCGCCTGGGCCGCGCCCTGTGCCCGCCTCGCGAGCCGGCCGAGCCACTCCCGCGCGCCCAGCTCCTGCGGCCCGAGCCGCGCCGCGCGTCCGCCGCTCCGGCTCCCGCGCTGGTGCCGCCCTGCCTCGGGCTCGCCCGCGCCTGAGCCCGCCGCGGCCCGCGTGCCCCTGTGTGCCAGCTGCGCGCCTGCGCCGGGCCCGCTCGCCGCCGGAGCGGCTTGCTCCCGTGCCGGCCCAGAGAAACGAGAGAGAGAGAGAGAGAGAGAGAGAAATAGGAGAAAAGGAGCGCCGCCAGTGAAGGATAAGGAAGAACAGAGAGAGGAAAAACAGAGGAGGAAGGGAACTAGGATTTCCCAAGGACTTATGCATAATTTTAGAAAACTGCAGGGACCTTTCTGTAAAACATAAATTTCACATTAATCTAAAACCCTAATGAAGAAATGCCCAAAACGAAAGTTGGAGAGTTTTTCAAACTCTACAACATTGCTTTAGGGCTCAAGTTCAAAAACTCAAAACTTGCATCTTTACACGCGAAATTTTGAACAAAGATTGGATTTGAATTACTTTTGTCCTAAAGAGTGTAACTTTATAAAATTCAGGACCTAAATGCAAGCATTTATGACATGTCATGATGACGGGATAGACTCGTCATAATGGTTGGATAGACATGTCATCATGACTTGCACTTTTTACACTTTAGTCCTGAGTAATTTTGAAAGTTACTTTTGTAAATCAAATACTTGCACAAAAGGACTCATACTTTTATAAAATTACATAAACACCCTTATTTTCACCACTTTACCCAAAATTTTTACACACTTCACCACACACATTTCAAATGAAACTTTTGGATAAATATATATTTTTACAAGGGATAAAAGTAAGAAAAACATGTTTACAACACCACCTTTCACTTTTTTGAAAATACCCTTATCCAAATACATTTTACAAAAACAACCCTAGGTTTTCTACAATTACAAAAATACCTTTTTTACTTGCACTTTAAATTTCCAAAAGCTTCACACAAACACACATAAGCTTTACGCTAACAAACACATACTTCACACTAACAAATATATGTCTAGCATTACAAGTACATGAACTGTCACAGCCTTCCCCCCTAAAAAGAATCTCGTCCCGAGATTCGGACGAAAGACTCTGAAGGGAAGAGAAGTAAATCACCCATCAAAAGTGGCAAGAAAGCACTCAGACTGGAGAAGACTGTTGTTGATGGTAAAAGCCATCGGAGTATGTCGAAATGAGTATAGTGAAAGCATGGATAGATTGTACATGGATGAGTATGATAAGATAAGAGAGAGAAAGGTGATCAAGTTCTCATAGGTTGTGATCACAATATGAGAACGATAAATGTCAGCGACATTCATCACACAACTTATAGATGGCAAGCAAGGATAGCATAAGAGACCGATAAGTGTTGTTTGAAACATTCTTGCTCAGAGTTTATTATCCGAATAATTTGGATGATGTTGATTATAAAACATGCCTATTTATACTGATGCAATCAAGAAATAATGACAAAATGCTCCAACCATGAAAGTGATGCACTGTTGAGATGTATGGTTGCAATGATGGTGCAACACGAGAATGGAGGATTCCATGCACGATTGAAATGGTGCATATGACACAATGCAATTACCATGATGCTGACCAAATGATGCATACACCATGATGCAAGAAGAACGACGCTTCCAATGTATGCATGTAAGAAATGCATGAGTTGATGACGCACACGACTCGCACCCTGCAACCGTTCGCTTGTAACTAACACCTGGGTAGCTCTATATCCTTAAACGAGGACTTGTACTTTTATAAAATTACATAAACAGCCTTAGTTTTACCATTTTACCCAAACTTTTACACAATTCAACACATGCATTTCTAATGCAACTTTTTGGATAAAGATATATTTTTACAAGATATAAAATAAGAAAAAACATATTTGCAAAACTACCCTTCATTCATTTTGAGATTACTTCCCATCCAAATACATTTTGCAAAAACAACCCTAGGTTTTTCTGTAATTACAAAAATACCCTTTTTACTTGCACTTTTAAATTTTCAAAAGCTTCACACAAACACACACAAGCTTTACGCTAACAAACACATACTTCACACTAACAAATATATGTCTAGCATTACAAGTACACGAACTGTCACAGGTCGATACTCAACCGTTCCCGAACGTAAATATGGTGGAAGGGTACGACCGATCAACGCGTCGATAGCTGGATTTTATGCTCGGTATTAACATGGCAGGGCATGCATCACGATAGCATACAAGGAGACAAGAGGCCGATTCCCGTGATCGACCCCAAAAAGAAGAAAAAGACTATATCACCGAAGAACAGGTCAGGCACGTCAGGAATCAAGGACCGATTTCTTCTCATCTTCTGAGAAAATACCAGTATCAGTACCAACAGCGTCTCCAATGCAAGACTGGAGAAGAAGAGTACGAGCGACGCACTGGGAAACGCCTCAGGAAGCGAGAGGATACACGAGATCATTGGCATTGCTCGTTCTTCAAATACTGTTGGGATTCTGGTATGAAAAGGCTACCTACCCTTGAGGATTGCCCAGAGTGAAATTCTCAGAAGCAAGATACAAGAAGCACCTCAGTTTTTCAGCGTTTGGGACCAGGGCAACCCCGCCATGAACAAGACAAGTCGACACATACAACAGGAAATTCAGAAGATGAGGAGGACAAGTATCACCGACCACGCTGGTGTCCTGATGGGCTCAACCGGTCCCAGAAGCGGAGGGTGCAGCGGCTGCGCAGCCTGGAGGAAGCTGAGGCCCAATACTTAGAAACACTAAGGAAGGCGCGGCTGGATTTGGCGGAGAAAGTTCACCGCCCCCAAAAAGCAGAGGCCAGTTCTTCCAAGAAGGTATGGCGACCCAAGAAGTCGAAAGCCGATGTGAAGACATCGGTTGACGCACACATGGTATTTGTTCTTCCTACAGAGTTTCATGCACCAGGCCATGAGGAGGTGCCCGTAGCTCAGCTTGATTTGGGGCCACGGCCAGTCATATTTGAGAAGCCCCAAGAGAAGAATTACAGGCACCTGAAGGCTTTATATCTCAAGGGGTACATAAACGGCCAGCCTTTCAGCAAGATGCTAGTCAATACAGGAGCAACGGTTAATATAATGCCGTATTCAGTGCTGCGCAAGTTGGGGCATTCTGTTGGGGACTTGATCAAAACCAACATCACGCTAAGTGACTTCAACGGACTAACTTCAGAGGCCCAAGGAGTCCTCAGCGTGGATTTGACGGTAGGAGGTAAAACCGTCCCTACATCATTTTTTGTGGTCAACAGCAAGGGCTCGTACACCATTCTGCTTGGGAGAGATTGGATCCATGCCAACTGCTGTATCCCTTCTATGATGCACGAGTGTCTGATTCAATGGGACGGAGATGAAGTAGAAGTAGTCCACGCAGATGATTCTGTTGAAGTTTCACATGCCGCCATGAGTGTCTGGGACACGGAGGACCAGGAGCCGATCTCAGGGATTAGCTTGGAGGGCTGCGACCGCGTGGAAGCTACAAAAAATGGGGTGAGGCTGGTCTTATCCACTGGCCTTACGGAGTAGATGGGAAAGTAATAGGAAAGGCCGATCCCTGCGATCGGCCCCCAAAAAATAGAATAGAATTGTTTTTGTCATCCATGTTACATTGTTATAATGATCGCGAAGAGGCCTGCTCGAGCAGCTGGCCATGTGGTTGTAAGATAATACACATTAATGCAAAGAACAAGTCGGCCGATCCCTACGATCGGCCAAATCCTTCTGCTTCATATTCATTGTTTGTTTGCAGTATCGACTTGATGGATGAAGGGAAACTAGGATACGGGTTTACATCTACTGACGAGCTGGAAGAAGTCGATATTGGTCCTGCGGATAAGCCACGGCCAACATTTATCAGCAAGAAGTTAAATCCACAGTTGCGAGAGGCGATAATAGTACTGCTAAAAGAATATACGGATTGTTTTGCCTGGGATTACACAGAGATGCCCGGGTTGGATAGAAGTATTGTTGAGCATTGACTCCCTCTCAAGCTAGGATTTCGGCCGTTCCAGCAACGAGCACGGCAAATGAAGGCCGAAGTACTAGAAGAGGTCAAGAAAGAAGTCGAAAAGATGATAGTAGCAGGCTTCGTCAGGCCATGCAGGTATGCTGAATGGATTTCCAGTATTGTGCCTGTACAGAAGAAGGACGGCCTGTGGCGGGTCTGCGTAGACTTCAAAGACCTCAACAAAGCAACACCAAAGGATGAGTACCCGATGCTAGTTGCAGAAATGTTGATCAATGTGGCTGGTGGTCATAAGATGTTGAGTTTCATGGATGGCAATGCTGGTTATAATCAAATTTTTATGGCTCTAGAGGATATCCACAAGACCGCATTCAGAGTGCCAGGTGCAGTGGGATTATTTGAGTATGTGGTCATGACTTTTGGGTTGAAAAATGCTGGTGCTACATACCAACGGGCCATGAATTATATGTTTCATGACTTGATCGGTAAGCTGGTGGAGATTTACATTGATGACGTGGTGGTAAAATCTGCATCGGCTGAGGGGCATTTAGGAGATCTACGGCGAGTTCTGGAACGAACTAGGAAGTTCGGGCTTAGAATGAATCCTAAGAAGTGTGCCTTTGGTGTATCAGCTAGTCAGTTCCTGGGTTTTCTGGTTCATGAACAGGGAATTGAGATCGGCCTAAAAAGTCAAGAAGCCGTAAAAACGATGGTGCCACCTACTACAAAGAAGGAGCTCCAACAACTCATTGGTAAGATAAACTTTGTTAGGATATTCATTTCCAATCTATTAGGAAGAATCGAGCCATTCATGGAGTTGGTGAAAATTAAAGCCAATGATGAGTTCCGCTGGGTTGCAGAGCAACAACAGGCGTTTGAAGACATCAAAGAATATTTATCCAAGCCGCCTGTGTTAGTCCCACCCTAGCAGGGTAAGCCATTTTATGTTTATCTGTCAGTGGGTGACACTTCCATTGCTTCGGTCATCGTACAAGTGCAGGATGGCAAGGAGAGAGTTGTTTTTTATCTCAGCACGAGGATGCTAGATGCAGAGACATGGTACCCTGAAATTGAGAAACTATGCCTTTGTCTATTCTTTACCTGTACGAAGCTCCGCCACATCCTGCTTTCTGCCGAGACAATTGTCATCTGCAAATCAGATGTTATCAAGCACATGTTGTCGGCCCTGGTGTTGAAAGGCCGACTCGGTAAATGGATGTTCGCTCTGTCAGAATTTGATATCCGGTACCAGCCTATGAAAGCAGTCAAAGGGCAGGCGCTGGCTGACCTCGTTGCGGAAAGGACCAGCTCGGACATGGTGGCGCTTTCCATCCGCGCATGGGTAATGTATTTTGATGGGTCGGTCTGTGGAGATGGTTCTGGCATAGGTATCTTGCTTGTCTGGCCTCGAGGGGCAACATATTCCTTTTCAATCAGATTGCCAACACCTTGCACCAATAATCTAGCTGAGTATGAAGCGGTGCATAAAGGTATGGAGTTACTTCTCGAAGCTGGAGCAGAAGCAGTAGAAGTTTTTGGGGATTCAAAACTAGTCATCTCTCAGCTCACGGAGACATACCGATGTGAGAGCGAGTTATTGTTTCCCTTGTGGAGACAATGCCAGGAGCTAATGGCCCAGTTCAGATATATAAATTTCTACTGGATACCAAGGGTACAAAATTGTGAGGCCAATGATCTTGCCCAGATGGCTTCCTGTTACAAGGACACGGCGGATGGAGCTGATTTTCCAATAAACCTGCTAGATTAGGGGGATTGGAGAGCCGATATCTTCAATTACTTGAAGGATCCGGCTCGGGGGGCACCTAAGAAGATACATTACAGAGCCATGAAGCACGTCCTTGTGACAGTTCGTGTACTTGTAATGCTAGGCAAATATTTTGTTAGTGTGAAATATGTGTTTGTTTGTATAAAGCTTGTGTGTGTTTATGTGAAGTTTTTGAAAATTTAAAGTGTAAGTAAAAAGGGTATTTTTGTAATTATAGAAAAATCCAGGGTTGTTTTTGCAAAATGTAATTGGATAGGAGGCACTTTAAAATAAGTGAAGGGTGGTTTTGTAAACATGTTTTTTCTTATTTTGTTCCTTGTAAAAAAAATATATATTTATCCAAAAGTTTCATTTGAAATGTGTATGTTGAAGTTTGTAAAAATTTTGGGTAAACTGGTGAAAATAAGGGTACTTATGTAATTTTATAAAAGCACAAGTCCTTTTGTGCAAATTGTTGATTTACAAAAGTAACTTTCAAAATTTACTCAGGGCTAAAGTGTAAAAGGTGCACGTCATTATGACATGTCTATCCAATCATTATGACGAGTCTATCCCGTCATCATGACATGTCATAAATGCTTGCATTTAGGTCCTGAATTTTATAAGGTTTCATTCGTTAGGACAAAAGCAATTCAAATCCGACTTTTGTTCGAAGATTCACGTGTAAAAATATAAGTTTTGAGTTTTTGGAACTGTGGCTCTAAAGCAAAGTTGTAGAGTTTGAAAAACTCTCCAACTTTCGTTTTGGTCATTTCTTCATTAGGGTTTTAAATCAGTGGGAAATTTTGCTTTACAAACAAGTCCCTGCAGTTTTCTGAAATTGCGCATAAGTCCTTGGGAAGTTCTAATTCCCTTTCTTTTCTGTTCTTCTTCTCTCTCTGCCTTATCTCTTCCCTGGCGTCTCCTTTCTTCCTTCTCCACCAAGCAGCGCTCCTTTTCCCTGTCTCCCTCCCTTTGCTGCTTTGGGCCGGCACAGAGCAGAGGCAGCGGCTCAGGGCGGCGCCAGGCTCAGGCGAGTGGGAGCGGGCAGGCGGTGCGCTGGCGCGTGGGCGCGCTAGCAGGGAGTGCGCAGGCGACGGCCCAGCGTGCGGGCGTGCGCGAGGCTGAGCGGGCAGGCGGGCCCAGGCGCGGGAGCGCGGCGACTCGGGACGCAGGAGCTGGGCGCGCGGCGGCGGCTCGGCTTGGCGCGCAGGCGCGCGGGCGAACGGCGGGCACTGGTGGTGTGCGGTGCGCGGTGCGGGAGCGCACTGGCTCGGGCGGAGCAGGCGGCGCCAGAGCTGCGCGCTAGGGCGAGCGAGCGTGCGGCTCGGCCAGGCGCAGGATCCAGGCGGGCGGCGCTGGAGCAAGGTGGCACGGGCGAGCGGAGGCGTGGCTCGGCTCGGGCGCGGAGACAGGCCAGGCGAGCGGGACGCGCGCGAGCGAGGCAGGAGCGCATGCGGCGCAAGCGCTAGCGGTGCGCGTGAGCGAAGCTGGGCTGGCCGTGGCTCGAGCGTGCGAGTGCAGGTGTGGAACAGCAGCGCGAGCAAGCGGTGCTGACGGCGTAAGCTGGCACGGGGCGCGCGGCGCGTGCGGCGCTAGAGCGAGGCCGCGGCAGGCGATGGCGCGAAGACGCGCGAACGCGGGAATGATTCGGCAAGGCCAAAGCAAACGCGGGACCGGCAACAGGAGGAGGGCAGTGCAGGGCGACAACGTGCAGGGCAATGGCGTACAAGACGACAGCGTGTAGCGCATAGCGGTGTCTCCGCTGGATGCGCTCATGCCCCGACCGAATTGGTGTACAGGAAGGTCGCACGCAGTGTGGAAGGTGCTGCAGCGCGACGATTCGAGGCGGACCCGCCTAGGGGGCAGTAGAGTCGCGTGTGGAAAACGTCGGAGGCCGTCGAGGAGAAGGCAGTGGAAGGGCGGTTATAGCCCGGCGAGCTTGGAAGGAGCAGCTACGCAGCGGCAAGGCGGTCAGGGCAGGAGTAACGCGGCACGGGTCCGACGCGTAGCACAAGACCGGCGACGAAGTTGCAGGACCTGGAGGTCCGGGTGGAATTGGATTGGTGCGTCCATGGAGGCGAGCGGGAGTGTTCTACTGGTAGCCGGCTCGACTCAATTCCGTAGGCGTGAGCGCGTGCAAGACAACAGGTCACGCGCGAGCAGGTCAAGAGCCAAGGGTGCGTGAGCAGAGGAAGCTCAACCCGTGAGCAGGAAAACCCTGAGGTTCATGGAGGAGTCGGCTTAGCGAACCAATCCGGCTCCATCGTCTCGTCCCAGGGGTCCACGACGTCTAGTAGTTCCTACCCTCGTTGATCGCTCAACCAATCGCCATCACCACAAATCACCGCGGGGATTACCTCTTCGGCTATTCTCTACCCACTACAATCCCCGGCAAGCTTCTTCGTCGCCCACGGAATCTCGTCATCGTCGAGCTCTTCTCATCGCCAATCCTATTCATCGTGGGAATTCACTTTCTGCCCATTCTCCTCCATAACCAAGGCTACCCCAAGGTTTGCCCTGATTCACTGAATCTTCCTAATACCGACGACCCCTTTTGCCGGAACATCGTCGTTATCTTCTTTTTCTCTATTTTCCCCGACCAGGGACTTAATTGCTTCGATTTAGAAAGTTCTAGGGAGTTCTTTGTAAAATTTCCAGAGCTTTCTTTATTTTAACTCAGTGAACTTCTACATTTCATAGATTTTCGTAAGAAGTTCATAAAAATACAAAACCAGTTTTGTGTGAATCCTTAGGTCAAAATCTACAAGTTGTATGTTGTGATTTTGAGTTGAAAGTCTTTGATTTGTGATCTAGGTTAAATGTGAAAGAATGAATGCTTTATTTGTACCTTGTGTTATATGCATGTGATATAGTTGAAAAGTAAGTCATAGGATCTATGTCTTAAATAGAGATGTGTGATAATTAGTTAATCTTTTCACACGAATGCTCATATCCCTGCCATCAAGACGTTATCCTTGTCTTGATTGCAGTCTCCTTAGGTCCTTTTCGTATAGGAATCTCTGTTAGTTCATGTGCATCTGCTGCTTAGCTTATACATCTTTGCAGCTATGCTTCAGCGTCGGCTATCAGTTCAGCTGCTAAGCATCCGTTTCCTTTGAGTCTATGACATTTTCTGTGTAACAACTGTCGGCCAATGCATTTCTTTTGATATACTTCTACCATCGGCTGTTTAGCTAATATGGTTGTTATCTTTCTAATATCGGCTACTGCCGATACAATTCTTTTGCTCTATCCTACATCGGCTACACATAGTCGATGTATCAGAGATGCGTACACAATCTTAGGATTCTTACTATCGACCGATCCAAGCCGATTCTAGTTGTTTTCCATATCGGTCAAATATGGCCGATCAATCCTTAGTTTTCCCATCCTTATCCGCACACTTCTATCAGCCGATTTATCGACTGAAAGATCGGCTATATACCTATCGGTCACATACCCTCAACCACACTCCAATCGGCTGTACGTCACTCAATAGTTGTGCTGACGTAATCGAATCAATACAACCACACCTAGTTACCTAGGATAGCACTTAAGCACATATCAGTTAAGACACAACTGCTCTAGGAATCATCCCTCTGCTAAAGTAATCGATGCTTTCATCGATCATCTAGGAACCCGATGCACCTTTCAATCGAATAAACCTCTGTTGTTTCCAATCGGCTCTATTGTAATCTTCAACGAGCAGCCGATTCTAATTAGTTGTTCCCCTAAAGCTCTGTCTAAGTTTAGTTTTAGATCTTTTTGGTTGTTAGGTGAGTAGTATGTTAATTGAGTGTTGGATTGCAACTTTATTGTGAAGTAAGATAGTTTTATGTGCACACTTTGAATGTAATGTTGCATTGCATGTAGATACGACTACTTCTGCAAACGGTACCTACAAGATCTCCCCGGAGTCTACAGAGGATGTTTCTGAAGACCAAGTCAACGTCATCAAGGGATTATCTGAAGCCCCGAACCAAAGTTTGGAAGATAACAATACTAACATCCCTGACTCCAGTCCCACCATTAAAGGCAAGCCCCGGTGCATACCACAATATTTCAATCTATTACAATTCAATTATTCTATTATATATCTTGCATTACGTCTAGGAGTTGAAATGAAACCGTAGTTGCATAAGATCTTAGGAATCCAATGTATTGTATCCGAGTCCTTATCGCTTAGATGCTCTGCTAAATAGGATCGGTAAAAGTCGGATGATTTCCTGTCACTCGCGCGATATAGGAGTTGCATGTTTACATTTCTGCAATCACTATAAGGATGACGGATAGGGTCATGTGTTGTATCATGACCTGAAGGTTTACCCTATCTGTTTTGTTAAAAGTGGTTAAGGCCGAACCATGTGGTAGTGGTGGCTAAGCGTTTGAAAGTACTAGCCACATGCCGCGAAATATGGTACGCGGTAAGCCTAGTACCCGAATGGCCCGGCAAATGGACTTGTCTCCACCACTCGACTTTTATTTTATGTTTACACACACCGACGTGTGGGAGTACATTCTGCATGGCAGACAGGAATACGGGTTTTTGTAGTCACGCTACAGACGTATGTCCTGCACAATTGGTGTGCGTACGGTCCTGCAGTCGCTTGTGGTGGCCCTGATCCATAACCCGGAATATGAGGGAAACGGTTGCTTCGAAACGCCCTGTTGGTATTCCAAGCGTGTGTGTTAGGTTTACCTTGCAAGGTTGAATCTCGATTCAGGAATCGTCCGCCTCTCACGATGAATGAGACTGCTTATCCCTTCTGCCACATCGAGTAAAAAGTGTAATTATCGATGGAATAATTTTGATGGATGATAATCTCTATCTTGCTTGTTTAGTATAGGTGCTTACCTAGAATAGCTAATCAAGCTAGAATTTGAAAGCTAAAACTTGAAAGTAGGTTATACTCTTTGTTGCTTTTCAGCTGAAAATAAACCCAGAACCGTCAAAATGCCTTCATGAGTCTAGTTATGGGCTAAAGTATACCCAATCCCGGGTAAGCCTTGCTGAGTATTAGTATACTTAGTCTTGCTAGCTTTATGTTTTTCAGGTAAAGCCTTGAAGACCCTACTCTTTCCTCGTCTTGGCCCTGTGCTCTTCCAGATGGTTGGTCCGTGGAATGGGATCCGTCCCCGGCCAACACCGATGATTCTGAGTGATGTCATGCCCGGGCTTAGCATGGCATCCGTCTTGACGATGAGTTAAGAATCGCCGCGTAAGTTTTCCGCTGCTAAGAACCTTAACTTTAACAGTTTGTAATAATCTCTCTGCGTTGAAACTTCGTACTACTTTTGGAAACTCTTGTAATGTAATTCCCTGTGATGTAAAATATGATGGTGACTGTATCTCTAGACTCATCTTTGTGTGAGGTAACCTTATTTGATCCTGTGTATCGGTGGTTTATCGGGACGTTACCCGACAGGCCAAGGGATTATACCGTTTGAAGCACGTTGGAGCCCTCGGAAGTGGACTCGCATACTTGAGCCGGTATAATTCAGGTTGGTACTGCCACAGTCCTGATAGGGGACAACTTGTTCTACAGGACTCTGGAAGGGCTACTACTTAAGTGTTTGGGGCCGATTGAGTCCAATCGGCTTTTACAAGAAGTCCATGAAGGTACGTGTGGTACTCATCAATCAGCCCACAAGATGAAGTGGTTGATCAGACACTCGGGATATTATTGGCCTGATATGCTGGAAGATTGCTTCAAGTATTATAAAGGATGCCAGGCCTGTCAGAGGTTTGGAAAGATACAAATAGTACCAGCGTCAGCAATGAACCCTATCATCAAACCTTGGCCGTTCAGGGGCTGGGGCATGGACATGATCAGTAAGATTAATCCTCCATTAAGTAAAGGCCATCAATTTATTTTGGCCATCACAGATTATTTCACCAAATGGGTAGAGGCTGTGCCAATGAAGTCAGTAACATCGAGGGACGTCATCAATTTCATCAAAGAACACGTTATTCATAGGTTTGGGATCCCTCAGACCATTACAACAGATGGAGGGTCAGTGTTTATATCTGATGAATTCAAAAAGTTCGCTGCCGACATGGGGACTAAATTAATCAGGTCATCTCCGTACTATGCTCAAGAAAACGGACAAGACGAAGCGTCTAATCAGAGCCTGATCAAGTTGATCAAAAGGAAGATTGATGAACACCCACGGCGCTGGCATGAAGTATTATCAGAAGCGTTATGGGCTTATCATGTTTCATGCCATGGGGCAACAAGAACTTCACCATATCATTTAGTGTATGTGTAGGAGGCCGTATTGCCATGGGAAATTACGGCCGGTTCAAGATGGAAAGAGTTTCAGAATGAGTTGGCTGCTGAAGAATATGTAGCACTAATGAGCGATAATGTGGAAGACATTACAGAACTCAGGCTTTGGTCGCTGGAAAAGATTAAGGAAAATAAGGCCAAGGTAGCCTGTGCGTACAACAAGAAGGTTAAACCGAAGGAATTCCAAGTTGGAGATTTAGTATGGGAAGCGGTGCTACTATTGGGGACTAAGGATGTGGCGTATGGTAAATGGTCTCTGAATTGGCACAGGCCTTATAGAGTTGATCAAGCTCTGCCAGGGAATGCATACATGCTTGAAGAATTGGATGGAGTTAAATTTCCGGTGGCTGTCAAGGGTCAGCATCTCAAGAAATATTTTCTGAGCATGTGGGAAGATGAGTAATGAAGCCGATGTAGGGCATCAGGCTATGGACCAATACAATCAGGGTGTTTGTGAGGAAAGCTGATATGACACATTGGGCTGCAAGATATAATCGAGTACTTTGCGGTACATCGAGTTGATCTGATCGGGTACCTCGTGGTATACTAGGCTGCAGGTCAGCGTCTATCGGGTACTTTGGAAGCCAGTGCAATGCATCAGGCTGTAAGGTGGAATGAGATGAGCAAGCCAGATCTGTAAAGAAAAAGCAGCGTCGGTCCGTGCACAGAGCTGAAGGATGAACAGCCGATGTTAAGCCATCGACTTTAGAAGCAATAATCAGGCTTTGCAAATCCTAGGTTTCGATAAAAGCAGAGAGGTTGGTTGCAGGTATCTCTTGATCTTAAAAGAATAGGTTCGACTTCTTTGCGGGGTTTCCTGGTACTCATATTTTTCGACCTGATTGGGGATCAAGATTTAACAACAAGCAAAGAAAGGTTTGAGATTGGATTGGGCAATTCGAGGAAAGAGGCCGATGCGATGCCATCGGACTTTAGAAGGTTAGATTTTTAAACACTGGCTCGCTGAAACAAAAGGGTTCATTTACAAGAAATTATTACAAAAGAAGCCGATCTACCGGCGATGCGCACAATGGTGGATGTGACATTCAGGTAATAAGGGATATAGACTCTAAACTCTAGTGTGAAATAGGCATGTTTGATATGGGTAGTGTAAAGGGCTAGGGGTGTATTTGTAATTTTTATACAATATAGGCCTTTAAGTGTATGATGGGTGGATTGGAAGGTAGCCTTGAAACTTAGGAGAAATATGATGTTAGGTGTTAAATTTATGCTATCATAAGGAAAATAAGCCCTTAAGTAAGTGTAGGGGCCTATTTGTAAATAAACATAAGCCACAGGGTCTTTTATGCAAAATAACAGTAGAATAAAAGTAACTTTCATGTTTACCTGAGGGCTTACTTGTAAAAGTACTTGTCATCATGACATTTCATGAATATTTGCAAATATATCAAAAATTTGATTAAAACCTCGTTTGGTAAGGACAGGGGTAATTCAAACTTTACCTTGTTCAAAATTTAACAAGTAATGTTGCAAACTTTGAGTTTTTGAATTTGAGCACTAAAGCTAAAATGTAGAGCTTGAAAAACTCTACAACTTTCATTTTGGACTTTTCCTCATTTGATCTTTAGATCAGTGAGAATTTTTAGTTTACCGAGAGACCCCTGAACTTTCTAAGTTTTCCAAACCAGTCCTTGGACTTTTTCCCTCTTCTTCTACCTCTGCACACCCTCTGCTCTTCTGCTTCCCGCTCTGCCGCCGGCGCAGGACCTCCCCCCTGGCCGCTGCCCTTCCCTCGCCGCCGTTCAGCTCCTGCCTGCCCTCTCTCCACGCGTCACCCTACTCCTGGCCGCCGCCATAGTCCCTCCCCGCTGTCCTCTTCTGTGCGTGCCACGGCTGCCCCGAACGCCCGTCGGTCGCCACCGCATCGCCGCCGTGGAGAACCCCCGGGCAAGCCCTGGAACTCTTATCTTTCACGCGCACTAGCACCGCCAGAATCTCTACATCCTGTTTCCCCGATTTCCTTGGCATTTCCTAAGCACCCAACCCACATTCCACAGTCGCCTCTCCCTCCCAACTCCGGCCGCGCTCGGCATCGCCGTGCGCAGCCACCACCGAGCACTCTTCGCCCCCATCGACCCCCGTAGGAACTTCCCCCTGCCCTGCTGATGCTCGCCAATCCCTCGGTGCTCCCCAATTTTGGTCAGAACTTAGTTACCGACGAAGCACCGCCGCCGCCGCCTCGGCCTCGCCGTGGAACCTCATCTCCCGGCCTCCCCTAACCCCAATTGACCCCGTCTTGAGCTTTCTTACATCACTAGGAAGCTTTTCGACCTTTCCACCGTCACCCAAGAGCACCGGAGCATTGTCCTCGACGTTGCTCCCCACTGCCGGCTGCCGGTCTTAGTCGTGCCACTGCTACAAGCTTCCCCACACGAATTCCCGGTGCCTACAGGTGCGCAAGAGCTCACTGGTGCCTTCCCTCCCCTTGTCCCTCGCCGCCGACGATCACCGACGACAGGACACACCGGTCAAGTGTCACATGTTCTCTTTGACTGGAGCTAGGGACCTCGGGTTAGAAGGAGCTAAAGCCCGAGGGGCTGTTTGTAAACCAATAGACTCCGGGGAATAGTGCTGGTTAGGACCCCTTTGTAAATGTATCTATGATTTTATGTGATCTAGGCTGCTGGTTTGTAAATTCGATAAGAATTTGTAGGAAATTCCAAAAATTGCGAAACAAGTTTTGTTAGAAACTAGATTTTAAACTCTACAACTTTTGTTAAATGAGTTTTGTTTGAAACTGAGTATTTTTGAGTTTATTTTAAATCTAAGATAAGGGAGTATAATATCCATAGCTCCTACATATTAACTTTGTTAATCATGATTTTTGGTATACAATTTCTATAGATTATGTATGAGTGGGTGTAGAATTTTTCAAACCTAGCCTTATTTTGTAACTTAAATTCTTTAAGTTGGACAATTCAATTTGTTTTATAATAGAATTAGCTAAGCATACCCACTAAAGCTTAAATAATTAGATCTCTTGGTCATAATCTATTAAGTATGCAGTTGATCTATGTTTAAATTTTCAAAACCTTATAACTTTATTTACCCAAGGTTTACATTCAAATTTGAATTTGAATCTAAACTTGAAATATTTTAATTCTTGTTTTCAATTAAATCCATGCTATAGTCATAAATTGAATATAAATGATAATTCAAGGCTAAAACCCTTTTTGGTTTCATGAGTTCTTGAATATTACCTTTTAATTGCAACTTTGTTATGAAATAAGATAAAACAGTGTGCATTCTTTAATTTTATATCCTTGCATATCATGTAGATCCATTTACTCTCGCTGACGATGACTACGAGCTAATCTCGGATCCAGCCGTAGAAATTTTCGAAGACCCCGAGAGCACTGTCGAGAGTCTAACTGAAGCTCCGAACCAAAATTCGGAAAACCTTGACTCTACTGCCTCCAACCCTACACCAGAAGGCAAGCCCCAGACATAACCCACTATTTTATTTACACTGCAATCTATACCTATTTATCTCTATCTATGCATTATGTTCATAGGAATTGTATGAGAAACCCTAGTTGCATAATTCCAGGAACCGATGTATTGAACACTAGAACTTGAGTTCAACTAGCCGCTATGCTAATAGGACCGGTAGAAGTCGGGTGATTTCCTGTCACTCGCACGATATAGGAGTTGTAATGTTTACATTCCTGTAATCACTATAAGGATGACAGATGGGAGTTTTATGAGGTATCATGGTTGAGATGATACCCCCTCTGTGTTGTTGAATTTGATAAGGTCGCAGTGTGTGGTAGTGCGGATTAAGCGTTTGAAAGTACTAGCCACATACCGCGAAATATGGCAAGCGGTAAGCCTAGTAACCAATCGGCCCGAGGAGTGGACATACCTCCCACCACTCGTCTTGCTTCTTATGGTTACTTAATTCGACGTGTGGGAATACGTGTTGCAAGGGCAACCAGGAGTACGGACATGTAGTCGCGCTACAGGCGTACGCCCTGCACTTTGGAAGTGCGTATGGTCCTGCAGTTGCTTGTGGTGGACGTGTCCACGAGTCGGAATGAAAGACAAACGGTTGCTTGGGAACTATCGTTGGATGTTCCAAGCGTGTGAGTTAGGTTTATCCTTGCAAGGTTGAATTCAATTCAGAATCGTCCGCTTCTCACGAAGGTTGAGACTGCTTGATCCCTTTACCACATAGAGTAACAAGAGTAACTGTATGGCTATCAAAGATGATGATTGGCTAAAGATTATACCATGCTTGCTTAGTTATAGGTGCTTATCTACAATGGATAATCCCATAGAACTTGAAAGCTAAAAGTTAAAATTAAGGATCTACTCTTTGTTGCTTTTCAGCTGAAATTAAATCCAGAACAATTACAAGCCTTCATAAGTCTAGGTACATGGCTATGTATACCATGAACGGGTGAGCCTTGCTGAGTATTAGGATACTCAGCCTTGCCTTGTGACTTTTGTTCAGGTAATCCTCCTGATGTCTCAGCTCTGCCTATACCGTGGCCCTACCCTCTGCCTGATGGTTGGTCCATGGAGTGGGACCCGTCCCCGACCAACGCAGACCCCTCTGAGTGATGTCATGCAAGGGCGAGCATGACATCTGCACTGACGACGTGTACAATGCCGTACTTTAAGACTCCGCTGCATGACTTAAAACTCATGGTTGTTTTGTAATAAGTTTCCTCAGATAGGAAAAATTATGTCACTTATAAACACTCCTGTAATGTATCTGCCTATGATGTAAAATGTGATGGCATTTGTATCTCTGGACTCGCCTTCATTCGGGGTATCTTGTTTGATCCTGCATTCGGTGGTTTATCAGGACATTACCCGACAGACCAATGGATTATACCGTTTGAAGCACGTTGGAGCCCGCAGAAGTGGACTCGCGTACTTGAGCCGGTGTAATTCGAGTTGGTTCTGCCACAGCTGGTATCAGAGCTAATAAGTGTACACTGGAGATGTGAAGTGCCTTAAAAATACTTTCGGTATAAAATTTGATTAACAAAGTATTTTGCAAAAGTACGTTGGATTCGTTAAGGTTGTTCTTAGTACGTAAAGCCCTAGGGTGATGTTTAAGGGAAAATAGAGGTGGTTGTACTATATATATATAATTCTAACTCCCAGCATTACTTTTCCGTTAAAATTTAAATTCATGCACAACCCAATGTTACTTTCTGTAACGACGCCTTCGATGATGAGGTAAGAAGGTAAGGATCCTCAGCCAACTGAGGGAGCTTGGCCTTCCCGTCGGTGATGCGAACCAAACGCTGTTTCTCAAGCAGTGGCTTACTTGAGATGCTGCCAATATACCAACCTTGGTTGATTATATTGGGAGTATATGGTTCGGCGCAGGGTATGGCGATCGCTGTTCATACCCCCGCATTTTGCGGTACCCCCCGTGAATACGTTGTTTCGACGACGTATGTTAACGTTGTCTGTACGGCGGTAATGGTACAGATGCTGTTTCTATAGTGAACAGTAATGATTGGGGACGCTTTCATGACATGCTGGCATGAAAGGTTCATTTGATATATGTATTGTGATCTTTTGCAGGTATACTAACCACGATTAAGAGGTTAGGACGAGTAGGATCTATCGGCTAGTTATTAAGGAGAGACGTATGTGTTATGCCACCAAAACTAATTGCGTAAGTCCGAAGCTATTCGGCAGTTGTTTTTGGTTGAGAGGATGAATAGTACGTGCATGCATAATTCCTTGACAAATAAAAGAATGCAATGTATGTTTGAGTTTGATAAGGATGAGTAGTATGTTGTTTATCTTTAATATGGGTTAATGGGTTCATGTGGTAGTGTTGGTCAAGAATCTTAAATTTTCATCCAGGTTCTAGATCTTGTTGTTGTCAGTATCAGTCGTTTCGTTCCATTTACCTTGTGACTTTCTAGCAAGGTAAACACATCTCACCATTTGCATTCTTGTGGCAGATGGCAGTCCCTTCTAATGTCTTTTGGGATCTGGAAGGGCAACGCCCTGCACTGGGAAGGTTTCCCTTGTTTACTTTGGGATCCTTACAGTCATTCCACTATACGGAACCTCCCCAATATGATGCTGTTGAGTATCTGGAAGAAGGAGTTCACAGAGCTCAAGTCAGGATGACCATTCCTCAGCATCCTTTCCGCTCGCAATGGCAGCCCATTGAAATCAACATGATGGGCTATCGAATAGTGGATACCATTGAAGGAGCGGCATTAGAAGCAATTTATCGTTTTTGTAATCAGCATCCGAAAGAAGTTGCAGGACAGCCCATTGGGTTATTTTCAACGACAAGTCCCGATGAGCCAGAATGGAATCTCAGAATCATCCCTGAGAGTCATAGATTAGATGGTCCACCGGAAGTAGCGCTTCAAGGAATGATGCGGTTTATGAATGTATAGTACCACTATCAACTGCTCTTACGTCGTGAAATGGGTTGGGTGATCCATGTCGCACGAAGTCACTATAGGGAGGCTGATAGACAAAATACTCAGGTTGATCAGCTTCGAGCTTTAGTGACTCAGAAGGATGAGATTATCGCAGTACGGGATGAAACCATCCTTCACCAAGAAGATTAGATCAATAAGAATGATCATATAATTACTCAGCGCAATACCATTATAGAGTTCCTTCAGGAACAAATTCATGATCTGATCCTTGCGGCTGATGATGCTCAGGCTCAACTTGAAGAACTGCAGCAGCCACCGATACCTCCTGTCGCACCTGCAGTACCTGAAGCCGAAGAAGAAGATCCAGAGGAGATTGAGGGAGTCTCAGAACATGGGGACCCCGTTCTTAGTCCCCGCCATTCTTCTTTTGGCAGTCAGTCTTCCGTAGGCAACTTCGACGATTTCTAGTTGTTAAATCATCGACTTCCTTCTAGTTGTAATCTGTGAGGAGCGAGATGCTTTAGTTAATATGTGGTTTGCTTAGACCTTGCGCCATTTGTTGTAACATAGATGGCCGGTGTATGGATCCTATGGTTGTGTAATGTGAGAAACCATCAACATCCACGTTGTAATATAAGTTTCATGTTTTATCTCTTTGACCTTCATCTTGATGTTCTGAAATGGGAAGATTAAATGGATTATGTGCATTATTTCCATGAATATTGCATTTTCTGAAATTGGGAGTAAGGTTATGAGATTAATAATGGACGTCTCCTTTATTTCAGATGGTTGGAGCCACGCGTGGGACCCCGGAAGGTTTCCGGGCAGAACAAGCCAGTGGTCCTCAACAACCGCCCCCGCCACCTCCTAACCTAGCCGAGGTGATGGCACGGCAAACGGAACTTCTCAATCTGCTGGTACAAGCACAACAGAACCAGCAGCGTCAACAGTTCCGAGGAGGTCGTGATGACCATTCCCCTCCAGTGGCTAGCTATCAGGACTTCCTTAGCACTCAACCCCCGTTCTTCAGTAAGGCTGAAGAACCTTTGGACTCTGATGCCTGGCTTCATATCATTGAATCAAAGTTCGCCCTCTTGACTATACCTTGTGCAGACTCAAGTAAAGCTTCTTTTGCTGCCCAGCAACTTCGCGGTGCTGCTCGTATATGGTGGGATAATTTCTACGCCATGCAGCCCGCGGGACATGTCATCTCCTGGGATGAATTCCGGACTGCCTTCAGGGCACATTATATTCCCGAAGGATTGCTGGAACGGAAGTTGAACGAGTTCTTGGCACTTGCCCAGGGTTCCAATACGGTACTACAGTATGCACAGACTTTTAATCATCTGTGCCAACACGCTGGTTATCATGCAGACAATGATGCCAAGAAACAAGATCGTTTTCGTCATGGCCTTAATACCAAGCTCAAGGAGCACCTGAATCTTGTTAGGGCTAATAATTTTAGTGAGCTCGTCAATATGGCCTTGACCCAGGAGAATTGTATCATGGCACATCGTACTGAAAAGAAAAGAAAGACTCCTACTGGACCCTTGAGTGCTCAACCCCCGAGGTATCGGGTTGTTCGTAACACTCAGATCAGAACGCCATCGAGGAACGCCCGTTTGGTAGATTGGTTTTTAAGCCGCCCCAACAACAAGGAAGATATAGACCTCCCGTACCTCCACAGCAACTACAGCAGTTCGGCCCAAAGCCAAATGTGCGACAAGCTCCACCAAAAGGCAGCAATTATCGCTGTTTCAATTGCGAGAGTGCAGATCATTTCATCAGAGATTGTCCGCGGCCTAAGAAACCTAACCAAGGGCAAAGTTGTAATCAAGGTAATTAGAACAAGGGTAAGAGGCCGCTGATGCAAGTCCGACAACGACAAATTAACTTCACCACCCTTGCGGAACTTCCGGATGGAGCCCCTGTCATATCGGGTACGTTCTATATTCATCACCAACCACTTGTTACATTATTTGATTTAGGAGCAACTCATAGTTTTATTAGTAACAACTGTGGTACCCGAATAAGACTCGATCCTTTTCCTACTAAGGGGTCATATATGATTTCTACACCTGGAGGAACAATTATGTTTGACCAAATGGTCAAAAAGGTGCCAATTCAGTTTGGTAGCAAAGAGATTAGAACAGATTTGATTTTATTAAACTTAGAGGGTATTGATGTCATACTTGGGACAAATTGGATGACAGAACATAGAGTATTGTTAGACATCTCTTCCCGAGTTATTGAGATTAACTCACCACATCAAGGAATTATTACCCTCTATTTGCCTCAGCAAGAATATCCATATTCTTGCACTTATGCTATCACAGACCTCAAAGTAAAAGATATTCCGGTAGTCTGTGAATACCCCGATGTCTTTCCAGATGATTTGCCTGGAATGCCACCAGACAGAGACATCGAGTTCATTATTGAACTTCGACCTGGCACTGCTCCTATTTCAAAGAGGCCGTATCGTATGCCTCCGAATGAGTTGGCCGAGTTAAAAATCCAACTTCAAGATCTTCTTGATAAAGGTTTTATACGCCCAAGTGCTTCACATTGGGGTTGTCCCGCTCTCTTCATTAAGAAGAAGGACAATAGCTTAAGGTTGTGTGTTGATTATCGTCCACTCAATGCGGTTACTATTAAAAACAAGTATCCTCTTCCCCGCATTGATATCCTGTTCGATCAATTAGCTAGAGCTAAGGTCTTCTCTAAAATTGACTTACGCTCTGGCTATCATCAGATTAAAATTAAGCCTTGTGACATTCCAAAAATGGCTTTCTCGACCAGATATGGGTTATACGAATATCTGGTTATGTCCTTTGGGCTTACTAACGCCCCAGCATATTTCATGTATCTCATGAATTCAGTTTTTATGCCGGAACTTGATAAGTTTGTCGTGGTCTTCATCGACGATATTCTAATATATTCCAAGAATAATGAAGACCATGCCAATCACATACGTATCGTTCTTCAACGATTACGTGATCATCGCCTTTACGCCAAATTCTCAAAATGTGAATTTTGGCTGGATACTATGAAATTTCTGGGACACACTATCTCTAGTGAAGGCATATCTGTTGACCCAACTAAAGTTCAAGAAGTTATGGATTGGAAGCCTCCAACTGCAGTCCATCAAATTTGAAGTTTCCTTGGATTGGCGGGATACTATCGCCGATTCGTTCCAGACTTCTCCAAAATAGCCAAACCTATGACTGAGCTACTTAAGAAAGAAGTTAAATATCGATGGGATGATAAGTGTGACAAAGAATTCCATACCTTGAGAAAGCTTCTAACAACTGCTCCCGCGTTAGCTCAGCCAGTTAATACTCAGCCTTTTAATGTCTACTGTGATGCTTCTGGGACCGGTCTTGGTTGTGTTCTAATGCAAAATGACCGAGTCATTGCTTATGCATCCAGAGCACTCCGGAACCATGAGCAAAACTATCCAACTCATGACCTGGAATTGGTAGCAGTTGTTCACGCTCTCAAAATCTGGAGGCATCATCTTATGGGTGCTAAGTGTAACATTTACACTGACCATAAGAGCCTCAAATATATCTTTACCCAAGTGGATTTAAATATGAGGCAAAGGCGATGGTTAGAATTAATCAAGGACTATGACCTTGAGGTATACTACCATCCTGGCAAAGCCAATGTGGTTGCGAATGCAGTTAGCCGCAAGGCACCTTGTTATTGCTTATCCATAGCAGCTTTCAGTGATACTCTCTGTAATCAGATGACAAAACTCAATCTAGAAATTCTTCCTCAAGGCAGTCTAAATCTTTTATCTATCGAGAATACCCTTCGAGATAAAATCATCATGTCACAACTACATGATAAGGGTATCAAAATTATTAAAACCAGACTATCTCAGGGAGAAGCTAAATACAAGTGTTTTCGTAATGATCATCAAGGAGTCTTGTGGTTCAACAATCACATTGTCGTACCAAAAGATCATCAACTTCAACGATAAATCCTTGATGAAGCACATTTATCCAAATGCTCTATTCATCCTGGTAGCACCAAAATGTATCAAGATCTACGACAGCATTTTTGGTGGACCAGAATGAAAAGAGAAATTTCCAAGTATGTATCTGAGTGTGATACGTGCCAGAGAGTCAAAGCCAGTCATCTCTAGGCATCTGGTACCCTACAGCCACTACCCATTTCGTCATGGAAATGGGAAGACATTAGCATGAATTTCATTGTTGGTCTTCCTAATACCTCTCAAAAGCATGACTCCATATGGGTAATCATTGATAGACTTACTAAAACAGCCCATTTTCTTCCTATGCATACCACTTACTTAGCTAAGAAGTATGCCGAAGTCTATCTTAAGCAAATTGTTCGATTACACGGTGTCCCCAAAACCATCATCTCTGATCGAGGAGCACCCTTCATTGCACGCTTCTGGGAGCAATTGCAGTCCGCTCTTGGAACCAAACTAATCCGAAGCTCTGCATATCATCCTCAGACGGATGGACAAACTGAGCGAGTTAACCAAATTCTTGAAGACATGCTCCGAGCTTGTATCATTCACTATGGTACGAGTTGGGACAAATGTCTTGCCTTGGCCAAATTCTCTTACAATAACAGTTACCAATCCAGTCTTCAGATGTCACCATTTGAAGCATTATACGGTCGCAGATGTCGAACTCCTTTGAGTTGGTCTAAGACCGGTGAGCGCAAAATCTTCGGACCGGATCTAGTCATCGAAGCTGAGGATAAGGTTAGAATTATTCAAGTCAATCTTAAAATAGCCCAGTCTAGACAAAAGAGTTATGCGGATCAAAGAAGGAAACCTCTGCAGTTCCAAGTAGGAGATTTTGTATATCTCCGAGTATCTCCTACCAAAGGTGTTCAACGTTTCGGCATAAAAGGAAAACTAGCACCCCGATATGTCGGACCCTTTGAGATCCTTAAAGTTTGTGGCCCAGTGGCTTACAAACTTCGCCTTCCATCTCAAATGGCTGCTATCCATGATGTTTTTCATATCTCCCAACTCAAAAAGTGTATCAAGGTACCTATGGAGATCATTGAAACCCCAGCTGTTGAGATTGAACCCGATCTATCCTATACTGAACAACCCATCCAAGTCTTGGATACCAAGGAAAGGGTCACTAGAAGGAACAAGATCAAAATGTACAAGATCTTATGGGATCATCATACCGAAGAAGAAGCAACTTGGGAAACAGAATCCTATCTTCAACAGAATTTCCCAACTTTCCTTCCAACGAATTCCCCAAATCTGATCGTTTAATTCTATTCGGCTTCCGAATCTCGGGATGAGATTCTTTTTAGGGGGGAAGGCTGTGACATTCAGGTAATAAGTGATATAGACTCTAAACTCTAGTGTGAAACAGGCATGTTTGATATGGGTAGTGCAAAGGGCTAGGGGTGTATTTGTAATTTTTATACAATATAGGCCTTTAAGTGTATGATGGGTGGATTGGAAGGTAGCCTTGAAACTTAGGAGAAATATGATGTTAGGTGTTAAATTTATGCTATCATAAGGAAAATAAGCCCTTAAGTAAGTGTAGGGGCCTATTTGTAAATAAACATAAGCCATAGGGTCTTTTATGCAAAATAACTGTAGAATAAAAGTAACTTTCATGTTTACCTGAGGGCTTACTTGTAAAAGTATTTGTCATCATGACATTTCATGGATATTTGCAAATATATCAAAAATTTGATTAAAACCTCGTTTGGTAAGGACAGGGGTAATTTAAACTTTACCTTGTTCAAAATTTAACAAGTAATGTTGCAAACTTAGGGTTTTGAATTTGAGCCCTAAAGCTAAAATGTAGAGCTTGAAAAACTCTACAACTTTCATTTTGGACTTTTCCTCATTTGATCTTTAGATCAGTGAGAATTTTTAGTTTACCGAGAGACCCCTGAACTTTCTAAGTTTTCCAAACCAGTCCTTGGACTTTTTCCCTCTTCTTCTACCTCTGCACACCCTTTGCTCTTCTGCTTCCCGCTCTGCCGCCGGTGCAGGACCTTCCCCCTGGCCGCTGCCCTGCCCTCAGCGCCGTTCAGCTCCTGCCTGCCCTCTCCCCACGCGTCACAGTACTCCAGGCCGCCGCCGTAGCCCCTCCCCGCTGTCCTCTTCTATGCGTGCCACGGCTGCCCCGAACGCTCGTCGGCCGCCACCGCATCGCCGCCGTGGAGAACCCCCGGGCAAGCCCTGGAACTCTTATCTTTCGCACGCACTAGCACCGCCGGAATCTCTACATCCTGTTTCCCCGATTTCCTTGGCATTTCCTAAGCACCCAACCCACATTCTGCAGTCACCTCTCCCTCCCAACTCCGGCCGCGCTCGGCATCGCCGTGGGCAGCCACCACCGAGCACTCTTTGCCCCCATCGACCCCCGTAGGAACTTCCCCGTGCCCTGCTGATGCTCGCCAATACCTCAGTGCTCCCCAATTTTGGTCGGAACTAGTTACCGGCAAAGCACCGCCGCCGCCGCCTCGGCCTCGCCGTGGAACCTCATCTCCCGGCCTCCCCTAACCCCAATTGACCCCATCTTGAGCTTTCTTACATCACCAGGAAGCTTGTCGACCTTTCCACCGTCACCCAAGAGCACCGGAGCATTATCCTCGACGTTGCTCCCCACCGCCGGCCGCCGGTCTTAGTCGTGCCACTGCTACAAGCTTCCCCACATGAATTCCCGGTGCCTACAGGTGCGCAAGAGCTCACTGGTGCCTTCCCTCCCCTTGTCCCTCGCCGCCGGCGATCACCGACGACAGGACACACCGGTCAAGTGTCACACGTTCTCTTTGACTGGAGCTAGGGACCTCGGGTTAGAAGGAGCTAAAGCCCGAGGGGCTGTTTGTAAACCAATAGACTCCGAGGAATAGTGCTGGTTAGGACCCCTTTGTAAATGTATCTATGATTTTATGTGATCTAGGCTGCTGGTTTATAAATTCGATAAGAATTTGTAGGAAATTCCAAAAATTGCGAAACAAATTTTGTTAGAAACTAGATTTTAAACTCTACAACTTTTTTAAATGAGTTTTGTTTGAAACTGAGTATTTTTGAGTTTATTTTAAATCTAAGATAAGGGAGTATAATATCCATAGCTCCTACATATTAACTTTGTTAATCATGATTTTTGGTATACAATTTCTATAGATTATGTATGAGTGGGTGTAGAATTTTTCAAACCTAGCCTTGTTTTGTAACTTAAATTCTTTAAGTTGGACAATGCAATTTGTCTTATAATAGAATTAGCTAAGCATATCCACTAAAGCTTAAATAATTAGATCTCTTGGGCATAATCTATTAAGTATGCAGTTGATCTATGTTTAAATTTTCAAAACCTTATAACTTTATTTACCCAAGGTTTACATTCAAATTTGAATTTGCATCTAAACTTGAAATATTTTAATTCTTGTTTTCAATTAAATCCATGCTATAGTCATAAGTTGAATATAAATGATAATTCAAGGCTAAAACCCTTTTTGGCTTCATGAGTTCTTGAATATTACCTTTTAATTGCAACTTTGTTATGAAATAAGATAAAAGAGTGTGCATTCTTTAATTTTATATCCTTGCATATCATGTAGATCCATTTACTCTCGCTGACGGTGACTACGAGCTAATCTCGGATCCAGCCGTAGAAGTTTCCGAAGACCCCGAGAGCACCGTCGAGAGTCTAACTGAAGCTCCGAACCAAAGTTCGGAAAACCTTGACTCTACTGCCCCCAACCCTACACCAGAAGGCAAGCCCCGGACATAACCCACTATTTTATTTACACTGCAATCTATACCTATTTATCTCTATCTATGCATTATGTTCATAGGAATTGTATGAGAAACCCTAGTTGCATAATTCCAGGAACCGATTTATTTAACACTAGAACTTGAGTTCGACTAGCCGCTATGCTAATAGGACCGGTAGAAGTCGGGTGATTTCCTGTCACTCGCGCGATATAGGAGTTGTAATGTTTACATTCCTGTAATCACTATAAGGATGACGGACGGGAGTTTTATGAGGTATCATGGTTGAGATGATACCCCATCTGTGTTGTTGAATTTGATAAGGTCGCAGTGTGTGGTAGTGTGGATTAAGCGTTTGAAAGTACTAGCCACATGCCGCGAAATATGGTAAGCGGTAAGCCTAGTACTCAGATGCTTCTTCTGGTTACTTAATTCGACGTGTGGGAATACGTGTTGCAAGGGCAACCAGGAGTACGGACATGTAGTCGTGCTACAGGCGTACGTCCTGCACTTTGGAAGTGCGTATGGTCCTACAGTCGCTTGTGGTGGACCTGTCCACGAGTCGGAATGAAAGACAAACGGTTGCTTGGGAACTATCGTTGGATGTTCCAAGCGTGTGAGTTAGGTTTATCCTTGCAAGGTTGAATTTGATTCAGAATCGTCCGCTTCTCATGAAGGTTGAGACTGCTTGATCCCTTTACCACATAGAGTAACAAGAGTAACTGTATGGCTATCAAAGATGATGATTAGCTAAAGATTATACCATGCTTGCTTAGTTATAGGTGCTTATCTACAATGGATAATCCCATAGAATTTGAAAGCTAAAAGTTGAAATTAAGGATATACTCTTTGTTGCTTTTCAGCTGAAATTAAATCCAGAACCATTACAAGCCTTCATAAGTCTAGGTACATGGCTATGTATACCATGAACGGGTGAGCCTTGCTGAGTATTAGGATACTCAGCCTTGCCTTGTGACTTTTGTTCAGGTAATCCTCCTGATGTCTCAGCTCTGCCTATACCATGGCCCTACCCTCTGCCTGATGGTTGGTCCATGTAGTGGGACCCGTCCCCAGCCAACGCAGACCCCTCTGAGTGATGTCGCACAAGGGCGAGTATGACATCTGCACTGATGACGTGTACAATGCCGTACTTTAAGACTCCACTGCATGACTTAAAACTCATGGTTGTTTTGTAATAAATTTCCTCAGTTGGGAAAAATTATGTCACTTATAAACACTCCTGTAATGTATCTGCCTGTGATGTAAAATGTGATGGCATTTGTATCTCCGGACTCACCTTCGTGCGGGGTACCTTGTTTGATCCTACATTCGGTGGTTTATCGGGACGTTACCCGACAGACCAAGGGATTATACCGTTTGAAGCACGTTGGAGCCCGCAGAAGTGGACTCGCGTACTTGAGCCGGTGTAATTTGAGTTGGTTCTGCCATAGTGGAAGAACCTACGAACTACCACCAGTGAGTCCCTAAGGTCTTGCAGCGTTTGTACAGGGGGGACGCGCTGGTGTCATCGTCGCTGCTGCTATTGCCGCCGCCGGTGCTGTTGCTGTTGTCATCATCATCGCTGGCGTCCTCATCATTTTCTGAAGTTGACGATCCACCGTGCAGGAACCCTCCTGCTGCTGAGTTGTTGTCGGTGGAAGTGTCCTTGGCATCTTCTTCTGAGAAAGAGAAGAAATCATCATCCTAGGAATCTTTGTCATCACCTTCGTCCAGATTCCCATGAAGGAGAATCTGGAGGTCCTCATCGTCGGTCGAGGGCTCATCATCCTCTGACCAAGTGCTGAAGTCCCACTCCTCTGCGTCCCAATGCATAGGAGTGAGAGCTTCATACGAAGCTATTGGATCGAACTCCGACGTTGCCTCCCTGGAGGTGTTGGAGTCAGGAGAAGTGATAGAGATTATGGAAGAAGATGAAGGGGAATTGTAGGAGACAGAGGAAGATGAAGCCATTGTCAAGGGATGCAGAGTGTGCTGGTGCAGCTAATGCACGGGGAGAGAAGATGGATAGAAATAAATCCGCTGATGATAGTTTATAAAGGTAGAGATGGAAGGCAAAGCGGCGTTATCGCGATTCCCGAGGGAGAAGCCGAAGGGTCGCGTCCAATGGTATTGGAAGGCAGTGCGCATGTACAGGCCTTGGAAGTCGAAGGGCCGCGTCCAATGGCATTGGGAGTGGTATGTGTGTGCACAAGTCTGAGAAGTCGAAGAGGCGATGGTTTCAGAATTATCATTGCCAAAACCAGGGGGGCATGTGTTATCGCCATAATTTGACTGGGCCAAAGGATGGGCCGAGAACATCATGGGCTGAAGGAAAGAATGGTAACAGTCTGCAAATCGGCTTCTATGCGAACGTGTCAAGGGCCAGGATGGCCGTGTATCTAAGGATAGTTTAAATATAGTAAGTTAGAGATTATATCGTAATCCTTGTGTTTCTCGTACTGAAGCATTTTTTATGGCGAGTAACACTAGTTATCTTAAATGATTATGATGCTGCATTGGTTTTGAATAGTAAATCCATGTTTTGCTTGCTGTTCGTAAGCGTTTAGCTGCTCTTGTACGCGATCTCAGGTGCAAGGGCAGCGCCTTGCTCTGTTATTGCTTAGTAGATCTAATCTGTTATGGTAGTTCTTTGTGTTACAAGGAATTGGTTTAATATCCATATGATTAGGCCCTTCAAACGGGTTGAATGTTCCGACTGCATGTTCGGTGCCTTATGGTAACCTAATGAGGGATCGTTCTGGGAATCGACTTGTTAGTTGGTTTTTAGGCCTCTTTTTGGGTTAGCGTATTGTTATCTTTCATGTTCGTTAGGCTTAACCACGCGTAGGATGTTCTGGTCATACGGTGAAAGCTTTTACCATCGCAGATTGGATTAGCTTGGCAATTACAGAGCATGCTTTTATCTTTCATATTGGATTTGTACAAAATTTTCACATGTTAGTAGATCCGATCTGTTAAACGTGGCAATCGGCTTCTTGTAGCTGATTCTGAAAGGTACCCGAGGGTCTAAACTTGGTACGAAGATAGTTCCGATCTAGTACAGTGACTCCGTCGGCTTCTTTAGCTGATCTCGGGGTCGTTGTAAGAGCCGATCACGGCTCGGACTAATGTTTGATATGGCTATGCATGCAGGAAAATAGCTGACGAATGACTTCTTCACCTTCCTGATCAGGTATAGGTCAGGTGGCACGCCTAGCACTTCATCAAGCCAGTGCATGTGCCGGACTTCTGGGCCGTTGACCGAGGGACCGGGACCCACCAGCAGTCCTGGAAGCCTCCCGGCTCCTCGTGTTGCCTGTCGCTGCTCGCCGGTGGGTTTCGACTGACAACAATTCCACTTCGTCGTACTGGAGAGGCTCGGTGTAGAAGAATAAACTGAGTGATTCCCATAAGAGACGGGAAAATCCCTCCCAGTGCAAGGCATTAGTACGAAGATGCCCTGTATGATCCCAAGAGACGTTCGAAGGAGCTGCCATCTGAAACAAGAATTCATATGATGAGATTTACTTACCCTGCTGGGAGCTCACAAGGTATATGGAACGAGACAAACGATTCTGGTAACGACAAAGCTAGAGATCAAATGGATTTTTAAAATGCTTCACTAAGGCTACCACAAGGATTCTATTGAAACCACACTAAAGATAAACAACATTTTACCTGTCCTTAAAAGAACAACATATTCAAGCACTCATTTTGTTCATTAATGAATTATGCATGCACGTACTATTCAACCTTACAACCAAACAACTGCATAATACATATGTATCTCACTAATAACTAGTCGATAAGTTCTATCCATCTTAGCCTCTTAATCGTGGTTAGTGTACCTGCAGAAAACCACAATATATATCCAATGAACCTTTCATGCCAGCATGTCATGAAAGCGTTCCCAATCATTACTGTTCATTATAGAAACAGCATCTCAACAATTACCGCCGTACAGACAACATTAGCATACGTTATCGAATTAACGTATTCACGAGGGTACCGCAAAATCCGGGGGTATGAATAGCGATAGCCATACCCTGCGCCGAACCATATACTCCCAACATAATCAATCTAAGTTGATATATTGGCAGCATCTCAAGTAGGCCACTGCTTGAGAAACAGCGTTCGATTCGCATCACCGACGGGAAGGCTAACTTCCCAGTTAGCTGAGGATCCTTACCTTCTTACCTTTTCGTCGAAGGTGTAGTTACAAAATGTAAAGTTGGATTGTGCATAAGTTTAAATTTTGACGGAAAAGTAGTGCTGGTAGTTAGAGTTATATATATACTATAGCCACATATAACTCCCTTGATAAACATTACCCTAGGGCTTTACGTACTAAGCACAATACTTAACGATACCAACGTAGTTTTTACCAAATACTTTGTTGGCCAAATTTTATACTAAAAATATGTTTAAGGCTAACCATATCTCCAGGGTACACTTGTTAGCTCTGATACCAGCTGTTACATGAATCATAGCCCAATACTAGCCAAGGAATCATACCTGAATATAACTCGAGTAGTTTCCTTCTGTACCGACTAGCTTTATCTCCTACTCATACGAGTAGAGAACAACATAAATAAGAGATAAGACAGGCTTTATCTCCTAATCCTGTTTAAACTATGTTATGTACACAGTCCCGTAGCCGCGGGTCTGACAAGCCCCCGAGCTCTTCGTAGCTGAGTACTATAGGCTTCTCGAGTACTTTTGAAGTAGTCTTCGGCTTCTTTTGAAGCTCCGTCTTGAAGTTCTTCTTCGAGTACTTTCTTGGCTGCATCGAAGCTATGAGGTGCTCATGCCCTGAATTACTTCTTTGGTATGGTGTGCGATTGAAAAATCGCACTCCATATGGAGTAGCTCCCGAGCCTTAGGTTGAATCGGAGAATCAGGCTGAGGGTCACATTAGTCTTGAATCTTCCTTACTTACTTTTCAAATAAATTCGAAAAAATAAGTAGCCGATGCCACGTATCCCGCGGCCCCCGAGCCTTGAATCCAAATCTCTCAGGGTTTCGAAATAAGGATCCAAAGGTCATGGCATGCAGTGAAAAAATGTTTCCATGATAAATAACTGGTGTCATGGTACGAATGATGGAAGTTAGATCCGGAATTCGAAAAACCCCTTTTTTCAGGACAATTAACCCTGAAAAAATGATTAATCAAATATTTTATCTAAACGATCCACCAAACGACCCCTCATCTTCCGAATATTCCCCAAAATGACTCTTGAACTTTGAAACAGTAAAACTATATTCGGCCACTGGTTATTTAACCCCACGGTAACGCCAAGTAAAATCTGCGCTTCCAATCGTCAATCCGCCAAGAACTTTCCAAATTCCCCAATCAAAGCCGCACTCCGCCTTCACCCCCTTAGAGAGCCCCAACCTAGCCAAATCTCTTTGCCCCTTTCTCTGCAGCCCCCGAGCAACTCATGGCGAGCAGATCCAGAAATGGCGCCCAAGAGATCCAACGAAAAGGATGGGAAGAAGAAGTCACAGCCACCGTCTGGGGAGTGGACTCACAGTAAGTGTTCCAACAACGATCTCAGAAAACTTGTTTCCGAGGGTTTGCTCCAAGAAAAAAGTCTTGTCAACTGGCGCCCCTCTTTTCGCGAACCTTTTCCCATGGAAAATGTAGACGAAATCGTCACATTTTACCATTTTGCCGAACGGGGTCTGGCCCTCCCCTCTTGCTCTTTCTTGCGTGGCCTTCTTTATTTCTATGGGCTTGAGATCCATCACCTCAATCTGAATTCCATTTGCCATATTGCCATCTTCATCCATTTCTGCTAAGCTTTCCTCAGAATTGAACCCCACTGGGATCTTTTCCGCTTCCTTTTCCAGGTAAAGCCGCAACCCACAGCCAAAAATCTATCCGTTGTAGGGGGCACCAGCATCCAGCTTAGACAGCAAGCCGGCGATAGGTACCTTTCCTATAAATTCCCCTCCAACATTCCTGAATGGAAGAACCACTAGTTCTACATCAAAAACCATGCCCCTCAGCTTCCTAAAAAATCCAGCAAACCCCCTGTCATGAGGCCAGAGTGGAACACCGAAGTCTCCAGAGGAGACCTGGACCAAGTTGACGAGTTGCTAGCCATCATAGCAGCTCACAAAGAAATAGGAGTGACCGGAGCGTCTGTAATATTTTCTTTCTTCAAGGGCCGGATCCAACCGATCCAACAATACCACACTCTAGGCTTCGAGTACATAGGCGTTGAAGATCCCTCTTTGATGTGCGCAGAAGAATTGACTGACGATGCTGCACTTATCCGGGTCAAGCGAGTGCTGCTGGACGTGGATGCCGTTCCCTACGTCCTGCAGTTGTTTTCTGCGCAAAATCCACCGAAATCGGTAAGTATTCGACTACTTCTTTGTAGAACAAGTTATGTTGTTCGGCCACTGCTAACTGAAAATCTTCTGCAGGGACACATAGAGTTGTACCGGAGCTACCCACCGCAACCCTACATCCCTCGACCGGACCACGTTCTCCCCAGCGCCGCAGCCGAAGCGAAGACGGCTCAAGCAGCCGAGGCTCTGCCCAGCAGCGAGTCCACTGAAAGCGGGAGCCCCCTCGCGGAAAGGGAAGCCGAAGGGAAGGCGAGAAGAGACAACTCCCCCGGACCATCCGTGGAGTTGACCGAAACTCTGCTTTTGGTCCCGTAGGGTCATCGGGTAGCGCACAAGTGGAAGGCGCTTGTAGTCGAGTCCTCCAGGTATGAAATTGCTACCTTGTTGAATTGTCAAATATCGGCATTGTTGCATGCTAACACTATCCTTTTGCAGTCCGTCTGCTTCTTCTCCCAACTCAAAGTGCCAAGAGGTGGGAACGGACCCATCGACAACTTCAACAGGAACGGTTACCATCGCGGTGACGGGCACTGCGCAATCAGCTGGTGTGAGCCCGCCGGTGGCAACGAGCACCGTGGTTGAAATACCACGGGTCTTAAGAGTAAAGAAAGCTGTCATGAAGAAATCATCGCTGTAAGTGCAGATCCTTTTTGCACAATGACCATCCTGTTCTTTTCGACTTGTGTAATAATATAACTAATTCTGCGTCATTAGGTCTGTAACCGACATGAGGCACCAGCCAAAGCCTGCCACAGCTACCCCAGCCCCCGAACCACAGCCCCAGAGGAGCCCGCACCCGAGGAGCCAGCCCCCGAGGACACAACACTGCTCGACCTGCCACCCCTCGAGCCGCAGCAACCCGAAGCCAGAGCTGGTGGTGACAAACAAGTCGAGGCCACCGAAGCCGCTCCTGCAGATGGCACAAGTAAGTATCTGACCGCCCACGGCTAGCTTCTTAGACCACAGACATTATGTACTGAATGCATCTTGACTTGCAGGTGCCCAACCAACATCTACTGAAGAAGCCGCAGTGACATCAAGGAGCCCTGGAGATCTACTGATGACCGGATACGGATACCAGAACATCATCACCACAGATCTAGTGGATGATCTGATCCTAACGGACAACAACATTCGATACTTCAAGAAGATCTCCAAAGAGATGTACAATTTTACCCTGGTAAGGCATGATAACTCCTCTGCCAGCATACGTTGTCGGGTTGCTTGCCTTAATCTTCCCCCTTATGCAGGATGTGATCAAGAACTCACAAAAGAAGACTGAAAAACTGAAGGCAGTCGTGAGTGGCCACCAGGAGCTCGCTGCCAAGGAAAAACGCATATTCGAAGAGCGGACGAAGAACATTTATCTTCAGAGAGAGCTTGCTAAGCTGAAGCTGGAGCAGACTCGAGAGACGTGGCTCCTCAAGAATGATCTTTGCAATCTCGAGAAGGCCAACTCCAAGCTCTAGGAACAACTCAAAGAATAGAAGAAGGCGCACCAAGGCAAGCCCTTTCTTCCCTCGAGTACTTTCACTTAATAATTTATCTTGGATTCTGAAAAAATCTTCACCGCAGAGCTTAGTAAAATCTTAACATATAAAGAAGAGCTGCTTACTGATGTGAAGAATATGCTGTATCGCTGTATAGATGACGTCGAGAAGCTGCAGAAGGTAATCGTTGACACTGAACAACAGTTTGCCGGTTGCCTTCAGCAGATCAAGATGCTGGGCGAGGAGAAGGAGCAATGGCAAAAGGAGCTAGAGGACCTCAGGGGAGCAGCCCAGAAGCTTGTGGACATGGTGGACCCACAAGAAGACAGCCAAGCAGGCAAGCGGCCCTTGCTGGAGCGACTTCTCGGAGCGCCACAGAAGGTCCTCAGTTTCCTCACCGAAGCCCAGATCGCATGTGTCAGCCACGCTCTTTCCTTTGTAAAATCCATTTGGCCAGAAGCTCGACTAGAAGCGTTCACGCAGGGTGTGGCTGCGGAGTGCTCTGAAGAACAATTCAAAGAAGCCCAACCTGTAGCAGAACACATAGTAAAAGTGTACTGCAGGATTGAGATGTAAAAACAAGTACTCATTCCCTTATATGTATTTTTCTTTGATGTCTCCACTTATATTTGCCCTATGACTGAATTGTCATCCAAGTGCGAAGGCTAAGTAGTAGACACTACCTCGGGTACGGCGACCCTGAGAGTAGTCGAAGTAGCTCCGAGTAGGAACCCATCTAACAAGTTAGGTATAACCCGAACGAGCAGGTCTAACCAGTTAGGAAAGAACGCGAGCATCATTGCGTGACTACCGTGCTTCTGGCAAGAAATCGAAACTGCCCTGAGTGCGACGACTCTAGGCGTAGTCAAAATAGCTCCTAGTAGGAACCCATCCAATAGGTAAGATATGACCTGATCGCAGGTCTAACCAGTTAGGAAAGAACGCGAGCATCGTCGCTTGACTGCTGTGCTTATGGCAAGAAATCAAAACTACCCTGGGTGCAACAACTCTGGGTGTAGTCGAAATAGCTCCTCATGTGAGCCCGTCCAACAAGTTAGGTATAAACCAATCCAACGGATTGAACTTGTTGGGAAAAATGCGATCGTCATCGCAAACGACCATCCAAGGTCATGGCAAGAAGTCGATTCTTGTGAAGCATGGACGTGACCGTAGCCTCCATCAAAACTCATGGCAAGAAGTCGATAAAACATGAATGTGGCCGTAGCTTCCGTCAAAACTTCTAACAGGAAGTCGATTTATATAAAACATGAACGTGGGCATAGCCTCCATCTGTTAATAGAAAAATTTACATTCCGAATTTTGTGACACGTAGCCTTCTCACGGGTAGAACTTGCGCAGGTTCTGAACGTTCCAAGAATTTGGGACATCTTGGCCCTCAGGGAATTGCAGTCGATATGACCCCGGTCTTGTGACCTGCTTGACGACAAACGGGCTTTCCCACCTCGAGTTGAGCTTGTGTAAGCCGGACTCATCTTGGATGCGGCGTAGGACCAAATCACCTATACTGAACGACAGTTCTCTCACGTTGCGGTCGTGATATCACCGGATCCCCTACAGGTATCGTGCTGACTGGATAAGAGCGGAGCAACGAGCCTCTTCGACAGAATCAAGCTCTAACTGCCTTGCTTCGTCCAACTCGCCTTCATTCTACATTTCAACCCTTGGGGATTTCCACCTGATGTCGGCCGGTAAGATAGCTTCGGAGCCGTAGACAAGGAAGAACGGTGTTTGTCCTGTGGCTTTGGACGGCTGAGTCCTGAACCCCCAGACGACATGTGGCAACTCGTGTATCCACTTTCCTCCTTTCTTGCTGTTTTCATCATAAAGTCTCTTCTTGAGGACATTAATTATCATGCCGTTCGCCCTCTCGACTTGACCATTGGCTCTTGGGCGTGCAACAGAGACATATTTGCCCTTGATGCACGCATTTTCATAGAACACCCAAAACTAGTTGGCCGTGAAGTTTGATCCCAAGTCCGTGATGATGGTATTCGGGAAACCAAAGCGATGCAAGATATCGGAGATGAAATCAACAACTCGATCTCGTGTGAGCTTGGCTATCAGCTTGTACTCGATCCACTTGGTAAACTTGTCGATAGCCACCAATACATGGGTGAAACCACCTGGCGCCGTTGTGAAGGGCCCAATCATATCAAGGCTCCAGCAAGCGAACAGCCAGGATGGCAGTATGGTGATGAGACTGTGAGCTGGGACGTGAGATTGCTTGCCAAAGAATTGGAAGTTTTGGCATCTCCGCACGAGGTTCTCAGCATTGGACACTATGGTGGGCCACTAGAAACCAGCTCTGTATGCTTTCCCCACCAGCATTCTTGAAGCTGCATGGTTGCCGCAAATGCCCTCATGTATCTCCCGCAGTATGTCATAGCCGTCTTCTCTCGTGACGTACTTCATGAGCACCCCTGATTGTGCGCCACGCCGGTAGAGCTTACAGTTGACTAGGATGAAACCTTTGCTTCTGCGCATGACACGAGCTGCCTCTGCGCTTCTTGCGTCCATCCCTGCTGGCAGTCTTTGATCCCGGATGAAGTCGATATAAGCCTCTCTCCAGTCTTCTCCAAGCGTCATAACCTCCCGATCAGGCTGATGAAGGCCAGCATCAGTGGTTACCTGAGGTGAGGACTTGATGGATGGCTGTTTCAGCTCCTGGACGAAGACTCCTGCTGGAACCTATGCGCGGGTGGATCCTAGCTTGGATAGTATATCTATGCCAACATTATGCTCCCGTACCACATGATGAACCTCTAGGCTGGAAAATTTGTTTTCCAGCTTGCGCACTTCTTGTACATAAGCGTCCATCGTCTCCTTGTTGCAGTCCCACTCTTTGTTGACTTGCTGAATGACAAGAAGTGAATCGCCGTATACAAGTAGTCGCTTGATGCCTAGTGATATCGCCAAACGTAGCCCGTGAAGCAAGGCTTCATACTCGGCTTCGTTATTGGATACCTTCCAAAGGATCTGGAGGACATACTTCAGTTGTTCGCCTCTTGGAGAAATAAATAGGACTCCAGTGCCACCGCCGTCGAGCTTGAGAGATCCATCAAAGTACATGGTCCAATGCTCTGGCTTGTCGACTGGAGTTAGAATTTGATTCTCTCTCCACTCAGCCATAAAATCGACTAGAGCTTGAGACTTGATTGCAGTGCGTGGCTTGAAGTCGATTGACAAAGCTCCCAGTTCCACTGCCCACTTTGATATACGCCCCGTGGCATCTTGATTCTGAAGAATATCCGCCAACGGAAAATCCGTAATCACGGTGATCTTGTACTCGTCGAAGTAATGGCGCAACTTTCTCGATGTAATCAGAATTGCATATAAGAGTTTTTGAACTACCGGGTATCGTACCTTGGATTCGGAGAGTACCTCGCTGGCGAAGTACACAGGCCTCTGCACTCCAAACGCATGGCCCTCCTTGCTGCGCTCGACTTCAATAGCACTGCTGACAACATGAGTTGCCGCCGCAATGTAGAGTAGTAGATCTTCTCCCGGCAACGGTATTGTAAGGACCGGAGGAGACTGAAGGTGATGTTTCAGGTCTTGCAAGGCTCGCTCAGCCTCCTCCATCCACTGGAACTTGTCTTGGCATTTCAGGAGCTTGAAGAAGGGTAGTCCTCTCTCCCCGAGCTGAGAGATGAACCTGTTCAGGGCTGCCATACAGCCTGTTAGCTTCTGTACATCTTTGATTGTGGTCGGAGCCCCCATATCAGTGATGGCCATAATCTTCATAGGATTGGCTTCAATTCCCAGGTTGTTGACGATGAACCCGAGCAATTAACTTGATGGTACTCCGAAAACACACTTAGTTGGGTTGAGCTTCCACCAAAACCTGCGTAGGCTGCTGAACGTCTCTTCCAGGTCTGCAATCAGGCCGTCGGGATTCCTAGTCTTGATGACCATGTCATCCACGTAGGCTTCAACATTCCAATGCAGCTGATCAGCAAAACACATCTAAATCGCGCGTTGATAGGTTGCTCCCACGTTTTTCAACCCGAAAGACATAGTTTTGTAAGCGTACATCCCAAACGGGGTGATGAATGTGGTTTTGATTTGATCCTCCTCCTTGTGCGCAATCTGGTGATATCCTGAATAACAATCAAGGAAGCAGAGGTGTACACAACCCGCCGTCGAGTCGACGACTTGATCAATGCGCGGTAGTCCGAAGTGATCCTTTGGGCAATGCTTATTGAGATCAGTGTAATCAACGCACATTCTCCATTCATGATTCTTTTTCTTTATAAGGATGGGATTAGCTACCCACTCTGGATGAATTACTTCTTTAATGAAGCCAGCCGCGAGGAGTTTAGCTATTTCCCATTTAATTGCCTCACGCTTGTCGTGAGCAAACCTTCGAAGGCGTTGCTTTTAGGGCACAGCCTGTGGGTGTACATTCAAACTATGCTCAATTAGTTCCCTGGACACCCCTGGCATATCCGCTGGTTTCCACACGAATATGTCTCGGTTAGCCTGAAGAGTTCCTATTTCTCATCTAAGCCTGCGCCGATAACGGCGGTCTTGGATGAGTCACCCTCCAGGAGCTGGATCGACTTGAGGGCCACGTCACCAGTCGACTGGATGCTCGACTTGCTGGCCTTTCTTGAAGGGATCTCCAGCCCAGCTTGGAAGAGCTACTGCGCGGCCGCGAGTACTTCCCCTGAAGCATCTAGCACACGCGTAGTTGAAGCATACTGGATCGCCTCCTGGTTGCAATCATATGACTTCTTCAAGTCACCTCGGAGAGTGAGTACTCCACTTTGTCCTGGCATCTTGAGAAGCAAATAAACATAATGCGGCACTGCCATGAATTTGGCGAGTGCTGGTCGGCCCAGTATGGCATGATAAGAAGATTCGAAGTTAGCAACTTCGAATTTATTGAACTTGGTGCGGTAGTTCTCCCTCGTGCCGAAGGTGACTGGAAGAACCACCATGCCAAGTGGGTGCGCCGCATTACCTAGGACAATGCCGTAGAAAGGAGACTTGCTCAGAACCAGCATGTTCGTGAAATCCAGACCCATCTTTCTCAAAGTGCTGGCGAAGATGAGGTTGAGACCACTCCCACCATCGATGAGCACCTTGGTGAGCCTGACTTCTACCACCACCGGATCTAGGACCAGGGGGAACTTACCAGGGTGTGAGAAGCTTGTCCACTAGTCGTCACGGGAGAACGAGATGGGGACCTCCAACCAACGGAGTGGTCGTGGTACCGCCGGCTCGACGGACATGATCTCCCGGAGAAGCAGTTTTTGTTCCCGCCTGGAACCGAAGTCTCCATCTCCCCCGAAGATGATGTTGACGGTCTTTGAGGCATCCTGGAACTTCGCGTTGTGCATTTGATCCCCTTGGTCGTCATCTTCGGGTTCTTTGTCCACTGGCTTCTTGTTCTTCTTGCCGCCACCGGGATTGCTAAATGTCCTCTGGAGGTGGTAGCAATCAATTGCTGTGTGATTGGCACCTGGATGCCATGGGCATTTCTTCTGCAGGAGCTTCTCGAACTCCTCCTGCATTGTTGTCTTCTTGCCTCGTGAGGGATGATCCATAGCCGCGATGAGATCATCTGGCTTGCGCTTTCGGGATGGACCCGAGTAGTCTGGCTAGCTTTTGTCATTGCGGTTGTCATTTGGACGCCTCAGGTTGCTATCATTGCACCTCGGGAACCACTCCTGCATCTTTTCTTCCTGCTCGAACCAGTCGTGCATCATATCACGAAGCCCTAAAACAGTTTTCGATCTGTTCCGCCCAAAGTCTCTGTAGATGCCTGGGTCAGTGATGCTGTTGTAGAAGCAGTCGATGATGTCTTCCTCCGAGATATTTGCAATGGTAGCACGGATGTCAAAAAATGGCATGTATAGGACCGTAGGAGCTTGTTACGTTCCTGCTTACATTGAGCAAGATCGTGACGAGTACCTGCGCGAGTGATCGCCCCCTGGAAATTGTCGATGAAGACCTTCTTGAGCCGCTCCTAGGAGTCGATCGAGTTGTTGCTAAGACTCTCCAACCACGTGAGCGGCGCACGGTCCAAAGCCATTGGGAAGTAGACGACCTTGGTGATGTTGAAGCCCCCTACGACTTCAATGGCGGTAGAGTAGCAATGTAGCCATTGCTGAGGAGCTTGCTTGCCATCATACTTGGTGATGCCGATCGGTTTGAAGCCCTCAAGGTACTTCTAACTGCTAAACCGTGAGGAGAAAGCTGGAAAACGGTCACTGCAGTCAGTACCCTCTGTCTCGGCTACTTCGCGCTCTTTGCGCCTGGAATCAATCACGGACCGCGCATCGCGTCCTTCATTGATTCGCTGGCGCAGGTCTTCTGGAGGAGGCCAATGATTGGCCTATCATGGGTTACCCCCTGGAGGTGGCTGCAGCCTCCCACCAGGGGCCTGACTCCCGCGAGCGTTGTCATTATTGTTGCTGCGCTGAGGTCGGGGACGTCCGCCTGCCGTTCGATTGTGAACCTGGCTTTGGCTTTCGCCCACATGCTCCTCCCTGAGGTTAGATGCCGGGTTTTGTTGATCAAGCTGAATCCAAGCCCTCTGTGCATAATGAAGTGCTTGACGCACGTTTGGATCATTATTGCGCTCTAGTATAGCCGTAACCCTGGCGATGTTGGCCACCAGAATCCTGAAGCCCCGCTCGCTTACGGTAGCGAATTCGGCGTCAAGCTCGCGATGCAGAGATCGCATGCGCTCATTGACCCTCCTTCGGCGGGCTACGCGAGCTCTTTCCTGGTCCTTCGTGCCTCACGATCAGCGTCGTTTTCATCACCGGCGTTGGCTATGGCCTCATCTTCAGATACCGCATCAAATTCGATGATGGGCAAGTCGCCCTCATCCTCGCCTTCTTCCGCCATCAGCACCTTCCATGACATGAGCTCATCAGAGCTCACGTCAACTAGCTCGGTCGACTCCTCTGCCACGGTGGCTAATGGCCTACCCTCCTGAAAAGGCAAGGGCTCGAGGTGTGCCACAAGTCGATCTTCAGCCTCGAGTAGATCAGAAGGTTTCATGCCCTTCCAATGCACAAAACGCGCCTCTGGAGTGGAGGTGATCATCAGACCATTGGCACCAAAACAACCCGAAGCCCCCCGACGTGCGGTGGCTTCAGGCCTTCCGAGTTGGAGTAGAGAGTCCAACTCCTCCTCCAATGTGGAGAGGGACTCGGAGATGTCGGCCTCCTGGAGATCAGTGGCCAAATTGCATAGACCGAGTCATGATCAGCTACGTGAATCCTTAGATTGGAACAAGTCCAACCCAAGAAAAGTTGTTGCAGCACTGGATGAAGTCGTGCTGGAAGCAGACTCCTCCTTGATCCTCGTAGCGGATCCATGGATTGACAAGTCATCAAGATCATCAACGAACTTGTCAAGGTTGTTATGAGAACCCGTCGCAGGAGTTTTCAGCTTCATGTCGATGAGGAATCGACGGAAACTACCCGCACCATCTATGACGGAGACCCACGAGCCAAAAACAAATGTCGTGCCCTAAGAAGGTACTGACCTGGTGAACTGGAAAGATGCCATCGAGTTCGTCGGTGGATCTTCGATGCGCTCCCCTACCTGGCGCGCCAGCTGTCGGTGTTTTACCGGCTGCCCACCGAGGGGTATACCTGAGGTGGTAAGTTTAGGTCAGGAGACGCCGAGATTAGGAACTCGAAGGTGCAAGGAACACAAAACTTAGACAGGTTCGGGCCACGAGGTGCGTAATACCCTATGTCCTGTATGGTGGTTTGTATTGCCTTAGGTGTAGATGTTGTGTTTTGAACGGGTCCCTGCCCCCCTTATATATCCGGAAGGTCAGGGTTACATGAATCATAGCCCAATACTAGCCAAGGAATCATGCCTGAATATAACTCGAGTAGTTTTCTTCTGTACCGACTAGCTTTATCTCCTACTCATACGAGTAGAGAACAACATAAATAAGAGATAAGACAGGCTTTATCTCTTAATCCTGTTTAAACTACATTATGTACATAGTCCCGTAGCCCCGTGTCTGACACCCTGAGCGATGAAACTTGTGTCTAGTGCCCTGATGGAAGGGTGATGCAACTCGTGAATGAAAACTCCCGGTGGGACGTTAGCTTGATCATAACCCAGTTTGGAGAGCACATTCGCGCCCACATTGTTGTCGCAAATCACATGGTGAATTTCCAACCCCGAGAACTTGTTCTCGAGCTTGCGTGTTTTCGTAACGTTGGCGTCCATGGTGTCCTTGTTGGTGTCTCACTCCTTGTTGACTTGTTGAACAACCAGTAAGGAGTCATCATAGATGAGTAGTCACTTGATGCCAGGGAGATTGCCAGGCGTAGCCCGTGCAATAATGCCTCGTACTCGGCTTCATTGTTGGAGACCTTGAATAGTATTTAAAACACATACTTGAGCTGTTCTCCTCTCGGGCTGATGAAAAGTATTCCCGCACTACCACCACCGAGCTTGAGTGAGCTGGCAAAGTACATGACCCAATGCTCTGGCTGGTTGGTTGGGGCTTCCACTTGGTTTTCTCGCCACTCCGCCATGAAATCGACTAGTGCCTATAACTTGATGGCTGTCCGGGGCTTGAAGTCGAGTGTGAGGGCTCCCAGCTCCACGACCCACTTGGAGATGCACCCGGTAGCATCCCAATTGTGGAGGATATCCGCCAATGGGAACTTGGAGACCACTAGGATATTGTATGCGTCAAAATAGTGGTGAAGCTTTCTGGAAGTGATGAGTATACCGTAAAGTATTTTCTGAATTATTGGGTAACGAATCTTAGATTCAGAGAGGACTTCACTGATGAAGTAGACTGGTCACTACACCCCGAAGGCGTGGCTTTCTTGCTGACGTTCCACCACGATTGCCGTACTGATGACGTGAGTAGTCGCGGTGATGTAGAGTTGCAGATTCTCACCTGGTTGGGGAGCCGTCAGGATGGGTGGCGACTGGAAATGGTGCTTGAGATCTTGCAGCGCCTCGTTTGCCTCCTCGGTCCACTAGAACTTGTCCTGTAGCTTGAGCAATTTGAAGAAGGGTAGTCCCCTTTCTCCAAGTTGGGAGATGAATCAATTCAAAGCTGCCATGTAGCCTGTGAGCTTCTGGACGTCCTTGATCATCCTTGGAGCATCCATGGCTGTGATGGCATTGATCTTCTCCGAGTTTGCTTCAATTTCTCAGTGACTAACAATGAACCCAAGTAGTTTTCCTTATGGCACACCAAAGACGCACTTCGTTGGGTTAAGCTTCCATCAAAACCATCGCAAGCTGTTGAATGTCTCCTCGGGATCAGTGAAGAACTCGTCATGGGATCTGGTCTTGATGACCACGTCATCCACGTAAGCTTCAACGTTGCGGTGTAGCAGGTCCGTAAGGCACAGTTGGATGGCCCGTTGGTAGGTGGCTCCTGCATTCTTCAACCCAAATGACATTGTAGTATAAGCGTATGCTCCAAAGGGGGTGATGAATGCCGTTTTGATCTGATCTTCCTCCTTGAGAGCTATATGATGGTAGCCCGAGTAGCAGTCAAGGAAGGAGAGCAAGACGCAGCCAGTCGTAGAGTCGATGACTTGGTCGATGCGTGGGAGCACAAAGGGGTCCTTCGGGTAGTGTTTATTAAGATCAGTATAATCCACACACATCCTCCATTCATTATTATTCTTTTTCAAGACTAGTACAGGGTTAGCCAACTACTCGGGGTGGTACACTTCTTTAATAAAACCAGCCGCGAGTAGTTTTGCGAAGCGTCGTAGCCGTTGCTTCTTCGGACTGGCTTTTGGGTCGACTTTTAGGCAGTGCTCAATCAACTCCTTGGTCACTCCTGGCATATCCGCTAGTTTCCACGCGAATATGTCCCGGTTAGCCCTAAGGAAGCTGATGAGCGTGCTTTCCTATTTGTCGCCTAAGCCGCCCCCGATCAAAGCAGTCTTGGATGGGTCGCCTTCTTGCAGCTGGATGGCCTTGATGCCGACATCGCTGGGGTTGGTTTTAACCTTGACTAGCTAGAACGCTAGTTGGAGATCTCCATATTTGAGTTGGTTAGCTTATGCGCGGTCGCGAGTAATTCTGCAGAGGGCTATAACACGCGTGATGTCGTGGCGTACTTGATCGCCTCCTGGTCGCAGTTGTACGACTTCTTCAAGTTGCCATGGAGTGTGAGTACGCCTGTCTTGACTGGCATTTTAAGTAGCAGGTAGACGTAGTGGGGTTCGGCCATGAATTTTGCTAGTGCCGGTCTGCCAAGGATGGCATAGTATGATGAGTTGAAATCCGCCACCTCGAACTTGATGTACTCAGTGCGGTAGTTGTCTTTCATCCCAAAGGTGACTGGCAGGACCACTAACTCGAGTGGGGTAGCCGCGTTACCCGGGACAATGCCGTAGAATGGAGCTTTGCTGGGGGTGAGCATCTTGGAGATGTCCAGTCCCATCTTCTTCAGAGTACTTGTGAAAAGCAGGTTGAGGCCGCTCCCACCATCGATGAGTACTCGGGTTAGCTGTGAGCCCACCACAACAGGGTCTAGGATGAGCGGGAATTTTCCCAGCTTGGAGAAGCTGGTCCATTGATCGTATCTCAGAGGCCTTGTCATGGCCGACTCCACAGAGAGTGTTTCGCATAGGGTTAGCTTATATGCGCGCTTGGAGGGGAATCCACCGTCTCCGCCGAAGATAACGTTGACAACATTCTTTGGATCCTGGAAGTCGTGAGCCCCCGACTTGTCACCTCCCTCATCATCCTCCTAGTCCTTTTGCTTTCCTCCCTGATGGAGGGGTGGTGCATTGATTGACTTGCAGATGGTGACACACTTGAAAAGCGTGTGTCACGACTTTGGGTGTATCGAGCACTGTTTGTGCATGATTGGCTCATATTGTGTTTGGTTATTTTCCGACTTCTTGCCACGCGGATTGTGCTCAACAGCCATGACTTCTTGGTCTGGCTGGTGCTTTTGGGTGTTCCCCGAGTGGTTCCGCTGGCTTTTGTCGAAGTGGCTGTTGCCATTAGCTTGTTTGTCGTCATTGCGCTTGGGAAAGCGGTCGTTCTCCTCGTCCTCCTGGTCAGCCCACTATGCCATCATGTCACGCAGCTCTGCGGTAGTAGTTGGGCGATTGAGCCTGAAGACGTGGTACGTGTGCTTCCAGAAGAGCCCGTTCTAGAAGCAACAAATGACATCTTTGCTGGTGATGTTGGCGAAGGTGGCACGCATCTCGAAGAAACACCGTGTGTAGGACCTCAGCATCTCGTTCATCTCATGCTTCACCTGGCACAGCTTGTGGCGAGTGCCCGCTCTGATCATGGATCCCTAAAAGTTGTCGATCAAAGCCCGCTTGAGGTCCTCCCACAAGTCGATGAAGTTCGGCTTGAGGCTTTCAAGCCACGTGAGGGGTGCGGACTCTAGAGCCACCGAAAAGTAGAGAGCTTTGGTGGAGTTGGATCTCCCTGAAACTTCAATAGTAATGGAGTAGCATCGAATCCACTAGCACGGGTCCTACTTACCATCATACTTGGGGATTTTGACTGGTTTGAACTCCTTTGGATAGGACTTGTCGGTGATGTTGGAGGTGAAGGCGGTGAAGCGATCGCTGTCGTCGTTGTCATGATACCTGCCAGTATGGTCCCTTCTCCTTGATTCAATAATACGCCGCGCATCACGGCCTTCATTGATCTTCTGCCTGAGGTCAATCATGGGAGCGTCATGAAGGCTAGCCTCGAGCGGATCTTGGCCTTGATGCCTTGCACCACGCTGGTTGCAAGTGGATTGTTGTACTTCTTGTTCATTGTTGCCACGCACAAACGGGTGGCCCTTGTTGCACTGGCGGTTGTCGTTCCTCCAACTCCCAAGGCCTCCTCCAGGGGTGTGACTAATCGGCGCTGTTTCACCATGGTGCTCAGACCTCGAGGCAAAATCTGAGTGGAAGACACTGGATGTTGCCCATCGGGTTGCACGAGCGCACGCTGGGTCAGATACTGCAGTGTTTGTATCTGAGGATTGGGTGGGAGTTGTTGAGCTAAGAGTGCTGCTTCCGCGATGGCGCCAATCGGCGTACGGTACTCCCGATCCGCGACTCCTGCAAAAGTGTTGTTTAGATCCCTTGGTTCACGGGCGCGATTCTGCGTGTTGCGTCCGCATTGGGCGCACTTGGCATTCTTTACCCGCCTGATCCTTTGGTGCTCCTCGTCTTCATCCTGGGGAGCATCAGCTGTGGGCTCGTCGGCTGAGACATCTGCGAGTTGCTCGTTGTCGTACTGGGGGTCCAGCTTGTCATCCACCTTGTTGCGAAGGGTGGCCATGCAGACTTGACGATCCGGCGAGTGGCTAGCCGTAAGGTTGTACTCGAGTAGCTATGTGCTAGTTTCTCCTTCTTCCGTGATAGGATAGAGAGGTCTACCCTCCTGAAAGGGCAGTTCTTGGGTGAGGGCCACAAGGCGGGACTCGTAATCGAGTAGTTCGGAGGGCTCAAAGCCCTTCCAGTACACAAAACGTCCTTGCAGCGTTGATGTTATGGTTAAACCCAGATGGCTGCCCGAAAAAGATTCAGTGTGGCCGTCGGGTTGCGAGTGGTTTTCAAGGGCGGGGGCCGCTAGACGAGTGGTGGCTCCCTCATCTCCGAGTCCTCGCAACTGGCTTGAAGGTGTAGTACAGCACGGGGAGTACTCTTCGTCGGAGTCCGAGTAGATGTTGAAAACGAGGGCCCCCGGCAAGCGGTGGCTCCCGCATCCTTGATCTTGAGTAGCAGATCCAAATCCTCCTCCATGTCGGAGAGGGATTTAGATCATGTGGTCTTTTCAGATCGGTTTGAATCTGACCTGACTAGAATTGGTGCATCACGAGTGGAAGTCACGTTGAAAATGGACATCTTTTCGATCTGCTGGGCCAGATCAGGAAGCAACAGATCGTCGAGGTTGTCGATGAACTCGTCGAGATCGCTGCTTGGAGTTGATGAAGAGGCCTCCGGCTCCTTGGAGTTAGCTAGGTGGCTGTTGAAGCCACCCAAACCGTTTATGACGCAGAACCAGGAGCCAAAGATGAAAGTTGTGCCCTCGTCGAGCACAGCGCTGGTGAAGTTGTAAAATGCCATCGAGTTCTTCGTTGGATGCTCGACGAACTCCCCTACCTGGCGCGCCAGGTGTCAGTGTTTTACTGCCACGCCCACCGAGGGATACCCCCGAGGTGGTGAGTTTGTAAATAGGGTGTCGCCGAGATCAGGAACTCGAAGGTGCAAAGGAACACAAGTTTTGATAGGTTCGGGCCACCGAGAGCGTAATACCTATGTCCTGTGTGGTTTGTATTGCCTTTGATGGTGATTGGGTGATCTCCTAGGTGATTCCCTAGATAATCGTCCCTGAGGGGGGCCTGTCCACCCTTATATAGTCCGGAGGGACACATTTACATGGAAGTCCTAGTCAGGTACAATCCCAGGAGTCCTACCCTAGTACTTTTCGGGTAGTTTCCTACCGTATCCGACTTGTTTCACTATGAGTAGTCCTATTGCACTACGAGTAGTTACAACGGATGTAGGGCGTGGGTCATGTCCCATCCCGTATCCTAAGAGAAGTATGCCACGTGTACAGACCCGTGAACCCGGACTTATATAGTCCGGAGGGACAGGTTTACATGGAAGTCCTAATCGGGTATAAGCCCAGGAGTCCTACCGAGTACTTTTTGGGTAGTTTCCTATCATCTCCAACTAGTTTTACTATTGTACGAGTAGTCCAACTACGCTACGAGTAGTTACAACAGATGTAGGGCGTGGGCTATGTCCCATCCCTTATCCTAGGAAATGTACGCTACGTGCACAGTCCCGTGGGCCCAGGTCTGACAGTACCCTTTGTTGTGCCTTAGGATGTGTGTAGCCTCAGCACTTTTTGGGATGACGTTGGGGGGTAGTTTGTGCTCCTTGATATAGTTGAGAAATGTCACCTGTCAGTCAACCTCGATCATCAAGAACTCTCAATCAGGTTCTAGTGAACCCTGAACGATGGTGCTATGATGGATGGGTGATGCAACTCGTGGACGAAAACTCCCGGTGGGACGTTATGTAATATCCAGGTAGTTAGACAACTAGATACTAAGTTTGGGTGTATTATATGTAAGCAGGTTATAGTGTATACAAGTTGTACAAAGCAATAAGAGTATATTTGTAAATTATGAGTTTTATAAATTTTTATGTGCAAGTGTGTAAAAATGTTCTTAAGTGTCAAATTTCAGATGGCTATAGAAAAGAAAAGAGCAAAAGTTAAATAAATCTAAGGGGAATAGACTTTATATGAAATTAAGGACCTTTATGTGATTAATACAAAGATATAAGGACTTACATGTGAAATGGTAAAAAGATAAAAGTAAAACTTAGTTTTACCTAAGGACTAAAGTGTAAAAAGAGCTAGTCATGATTACTGCAGAAAAACTTACAAAGAGACCCCAAACATTAGAGCATTTTGTTTAAATTAACACATAAAGTTTATAATTTAAGTTGTGTTCAAAAGTTCAAAATAAAATAGTACCCTTTGAGATTTTGAACTCGAGCTCTAAAGCATTCTTGTAGGATTTAAAATTCTCTACAACTTTGCTTTAGACATTTTTCTCATTAGGATTTTGTATCAATGGGAAATTTTAGTTTACAGAGGAGTCCCTGGACTTTTTGGGATTTACAAACGAGTCCTTCTGACTCCAGTCTGCTTCTTCCTCCTCTGACCACCGCCGCTTCCCTTCTGCTCCGCCCTGCCACCGCCGCTCACCGCCGGCGCAGACCTCCAGAGCTCCACCTCCAGCTGCTACACCCTCCACGCGTCATCTTCCCTCCATTCCGGCCGCTTCCCTCTCCCTTCCTGGCTGCACGCGCGCGCGCCACGACATCCCCGAGCTTCCTCCGGCCGCCACCTCCTCGCTGCCGTGGAACGCTCACCACAGAGCCTTAACCTTCTCCCTCTCGCGCGCAACAGCACCACTTCAACACACACGGCCTATTCTGTTACTTCCAGAGCCCAATTTCGAGCGCCCGAGCTGCGTTCCGCCGCCGCCGTCTTCCTCCGCTCCGGCCGTGCACTGCACGCCCGTGGGCAGCCCACACCGGACCCCCTCCGCCCCAACCAACACCCGCACCAGCTTCCCCGTGTCTTGCTCGTGCTCGACGACCCACTGATCTTCCCCAATTTCCACTGAAGCCTTGTTCCCGACGAGCGCCACCGCCGCCGCTTTCGGCCTCCACCGTGGGCAGCTCGCTCCGGGCACTCTCACGCCACCACGACTCTCTGGCCAGCACTACATCATCACCCTGAAGCTGTACGACCCATCTATTGACCCTCTGGTGCATCACAGTGCCTTCCCGACGCTCGCCGGCGTTCTTCCTCGCCGCCGCCGCATCGGTCTCCGTCGAATTCCCTCGATCCAGCATGATTTCATCCAATTGATGGCACGTACACGTTCTCCACGACTCACTGGTGCTCGTGCGCAGGTTACTTGCCGACATTCACCACCGGAGCTCCGCCGTCGACGGTGACCCCTCCGCCGTCACCTCGGGTTCAAGTCGAACTCCATCTTTCCGGTCATCCCCGCCCTCGACAAGTAGCTCAACAGAACCGTTGTAAGCTCCTGCATCCTTCCCTGCCCTTGGACCTCACCGCCGGTGATCACCGTCGCCGGAACACGGTCGCCTCCACCTTGCTCTGTTCTGGTTCACGGCTAAGGACCTCGGGTTAGAAGGAAAAGAAACCCAGGGGGGTTAAGAGCATAGCCTAAGACTCAGAGAAATAGTAACCAAGGACCTCTTTGTGTAAATCAGGCTGTCAACTTAGAAATTCTGTATCTATTCGAGGAAAAATCATAAAAATGCAAACTAAATTTTGTTGGAATCCTTAAGTCAAATTCGACTACTTTTGTTTAGGAAGTTTGAGCAGTAGGTGTATATTTTCTGATGTAGATTAAATATTAGAAAATAAGTGTTTTAATTGTATCTCATGTTGTAGGCATGTGTTAAAGCTAAAATTTCGATCACAGATTGTAGGTGCTATGTATAGCACTGTGTAAAAAGTTCGAGTACTTTACTGTTCATTTGCTTAGGTTTCGAGTACTTTTTGTTATATGTTGATAAAAGTTACTTAATTTAATTCCAAATGTGTCCCTTCATATTTAGGGCTGAAAAATTTATCTTAGCTTTGTTACAACAGGAGTAATTTAAGATAAAAATTTGAGAAACAGAAACCTAATATAACTTAAGTTATAAATTTCAAACTTAAACTCAAAGGTAATTCATAAATAAAATTGTTATGCATGAAAAATATATTATGGTTCTGTTTTGTATTATTGCAACATATTATTAAGTTTTCAACTAAGAATTAGATGTTAAATAAATTGGATATAATATAATTGATTTATAATGTAATAGTAACTTAAAGTTCATATAAATAATTAGTGAGGTTAATTTATAAAGCTCTTTAATATAAATATTAAGAACCACCCCACTTGTTGCTTCATGCTACTAGTTAGTTAATTAATGTAATTCACCCTGTTGTTTAAATGGATTTAGATAAAACATATAATACTCGATAAATGATTGCCCAGTACAGGGTAACTAAGTTATCTATCGAAATATAACATCCTTTACATGGAATTGCCACTTTATCGTGAAGTGAAATACAAATGTATGCATCCATTAAACTTCATTTTGCATATCATGTAGATTCGACCACTCTCGCCGACGGGGATTATCAGCTGATCCCGGAACAAGAAGAAGTTTATTCTGAAGACCCCAGGAATCTCGTCGCGGATTTCTCTGAAGCCCTGAACCAAGGTTCGGAAGAAAATAGTTTGACTAACCCCAACCCTACCAACGAAGGCAAGCCCCGGACATAACCCCTACTTTATTACACTGCAACCTATACTATTTATGTATATCTTTATGCATTAAGTTCTTAGGAGTTATTTGTAAACCTTAGTTGCATAATTCTAGGAACCTATGTATTGAACACTAGAACTTGAGTCCGAATAGCTGCTCTGCTTATAGGACCGGTAGAAGTCGAGTGATTTCCTGTCACTCGCGCGATATATAGGAGTTGTAATGTTTACATTCCTGTTATCACTATAAGGATGACGGACGGGAGTTTTATGAGGTATCATGGTCAAGATGATACCCCGTCTGTTTTGATGAATTTGATAAGGTCGCAGTGTGTGGTAGCGGTGGTTAAGCGTTTGAAAGTACTAGCCACATGCCGTGAAATATGGTAAGCGGTAAGCTTAGTAACCGATCGGCCCGAGGAGTGGACATACCCCCCACCACATGTATTTGCTTCTTTTGGTTACTTTGTTCGACGTGTAGGCATATGTGTTGCTGAGCAACCAGGAGTACGGGTTTTGTAGTCGCGCTACAGACGTACTTCCTGCACTTTGGAAGTGCGTATGACCTGCAGTCGCTTGTGGTGGCCCTGATCCACGAGTCGGAATGAAAGGCAAATGGTTGCTTCGGAATAACCCTGTGGTATTCCAAGCGTGTGTGTTAGGTTTACCTTGCAAGGGTTGAATCTCGATTCAGAATCGTCCGCCTCTCATGATGTATGAGACTGCTTATTCCCTTTACCACATAGAGTAACAAGAGTAATTATGTGATTATCTAAGATGATGTTTGAATAAAGATTCTACCTTGTTTGGCTAGTTATAGGTGCTTACCTAGAATGGTTAATCAACTAGAATCTGAAAGTTAAAAGTTGAAATTAAGGATCTACTTATTATTGCTTTTCAGCTGAAAACTTTACCCAAAGCTAAAAGCCATCATGAGTCTAGTTATGGGCTAAGGTATACCCAATTCCGGATAAGTCTTGCTGAGTATTAGTATACTCAGCCTTGCTTTCGTTGATTTGCTTCAGGTAATCCTTCTGATGAGCCAGCATTCATTACACCGTGGCCCTACCCTTTGCCTGATGGTTGGTCCGTGGAATGGGATCCGTCCCCGGCCAACACAGATTCCGCCGAGTGATATTATGCCAGGGCTAGCATAATATCTGTAATGACGACGTGTATAATGGTTACGCCTTTCAAATTCCGCTGCTTTGACTAAAAACTAAAACCTGTCTTGTAATAATCTCTCCTCTGTGGGAGTTAATGATGTTTTGTACATTGTTGTAATGTAACTGCCTGTGGTGTAAGATATTTTGGGCATTGTATCTCTGGACTCACCTTCGTGTGAGGTACCTTGTTGGATCCTGAGTTCGGTGGTTTATCGGGACGTTACCCGACAGACCAATGGTTTTATACCGTTTGAAGTGCGGGGTAGCCCTTCGGTGAGGACTCGCGTACTTGAGTCGGTATAATTCAGGTTGGTTCTGCCACAGCTGGTATCAGAGCTAACAAGTGTACTCTGGAGATATAATTAGCCTTAAAAAGTAATTTTTAGTATAAAAATTTATTAATCAAGTATTTGCAAACTACGGTGGTTCGTTAAGGATTATGTATAGTACGTAAGCCCTAGGGTAATGTTATTATGGGAATTAGAGGTGGCTGTAATATATATATATATATATATATAATTCTGACTTCCAGCATTACTTTTCTGTTGAAACTTAGATTTATGCACAACCCAACCTTACTTTCTGTAACGACATCTTCGATTGTGAGGTAAGAAGGTAAGGATCCTCAGCCAACTGAGGGAGCTTGGCCTTCCTGTCGGTGATGCGAACCGAACGCTGTTTCTCAAGCAGTGGCCTACTTGAGATGCTGCCAATGTACCAATTTCGGTTGACTACATTGGGAGTATATGGTTCGGCGCAGGGTATGGCGATCGCTGTTCATACCCCCGCATTTTGCGGTACCCCCGTGAATACGTTGTTCAATAACGTATGTTAACGTTGTCTGTACGGCGGTAATTGTACAGATGCTGTTTCTATAGTGAGCAGTAATGAATGGGAACGCTTTCATGACATGCTGGCATGAAAGGTTCGTTGAATATATATATATATGCATTGTGGTTTTCTGCAGGTACACTAACCACGATTCCGAAACTAGGACGGATAGGGTTTATCGACTAGTTAATAGTGAGAGACGTATTTATATTGTGCCACCGTAACTAACCACGTAAGACCAAGATTACTTGGCAGTTATTTTTGGTTGTGAGATCGCGTAGTGCGTGCATGCATAAACCATTAATCAACTAAATTGAATGCTTAAATTGATGCTTCCTAAGTAATAGGCAACATGTTGGTATTTCTTAAATTGGGTAAGTAAGAATCTTAGTTGGGTATCTTAGGCATCCATCTGATTTCAAGCCTTTGCTGTTATCAGAATTAGCTATCTTAATCCATTTTACCTTGTAAATTTTCTCAACAGGGTAAAAATATCTTACCATTTGCATTGTTGTCACAGATGGTTGCTCCTGCTAATACCTTTTGGGATCAGGAGGGGCACTTTCACACCAATGGTTTACATTGGGAAGGGTTTCCTCGTCTTTTGTGGGAATCCTTGAGTATGTTTCATTATACAGAGCCTCCTCTGTATGATGGGGTAGAGTATCGTGAAGAAGGAGTTCCCCGCTGCAGGGTTAAGATGATAATTCCTCAACACCCTTTCCGCTCCTTATGGCCTCCCATAGAAGTGGAAGTGGTTGGATATCGTCTAGTGGATACTCTTGAAACTGCTGCTTTAGAAGCTATCAAACTCTTTTGCAATCAGCATCCGATTGAAGTTGCTGCATATCCTATTGGGTTATTTCCTACCATAGACCCGGGTAATTCGGACTGGGATTTTCGGACAGATCATCATGGTCATCTGCTAGGGGATCTGGCTGAAGAAACCGTCCGTATGGTTACCAGGTTCATGGATGTGCAATATCATTATCAAATGCTACTGCGTCATGGGATAAGTCAGATAACTGGTGTGGCTCAAAGTCACTATCGGAACGCTGACCATCAAGTAACCCAAATAGAAGAATTACAAGCTTTGGTGACTCAGAAGGATGAAATTATTACAGCAAGAGATGAGACAATCCTCCATCGTGAAGATCAGATCAATGAGAGTGATCATATTATCACTCAGCGGGACACTGTTATTGAGTTCCTACAGGCACAAATTCATGATCTGATACTTGTGGCTGATGATGCCCAGGCTCACATTGAGGAATTGCAGCAGCAACCGATACTTCCCGCTATACCCATAGTACCTGAAGAAGAAGAAGAAGACCCAGAAGAGATTGAGGGTGTTTCAGAGATTGACTCTGAGCATGGGGATCCAGTTCTTAGTCCCTATCACTCTTCTTCTGGCAGTCAATCTTCTGTAGGCAACTTCGACGATTTTTAGTTTAGCAAATCGTCGACTATCTAGATGTAACCTATGGGGAGTGTAATAACTTAAGGAGTATGTAACTTAGCTAGATCTCATGCCAATTGTTGTAACATAGATGGCCTGCGTAGAGATCTTTCGGATGTACGATGTGGAAAACAAAAGAACCAATATTGTAATATAAGTTTCCTGTTTTATCATCTTGTTCATTATCCTTATGATTCTGAAATGAGATGATTGAATGGAGTATGTGCTTTGTTTATATCTTCTGAAATTAGGAGTAAGGCTATATGGTTAATGATGGACATCTCCTTTGTTTCAGATGGTTGGGGCCACACGCGGAACACCGGAAGGTTTCCGGGCTGATCAGGCTAGCGGTTCTCAACAACCGCCACCACCTCCTCCCAATCTTGCCGAAGTCATGGCTCGGCAAACGGAGCTGCTCAACCTGCTGGTACAAGCCCAGCAAAACCAGCAGCATCAATTCCGAGGAGGCCGTGATGATCGCAATCCTCCTGTGGCTAGTTACCAAGATTTTCTTAGTACCCAGCCGCCTTTCTTTAGTAAGGCGGAAGAACCATTGGATGCCGATGCCTGGCTCCATATTATTGAATCGAAGTTCGCTCTCTTGACCATACCATGTGCGGATTCTAGCAAAGCTTCCTTTGCTGCTCAACAACTTCGTGGTGCTGCTCGAATTTGGTGGGACAATTTTTATGCCATGCAAACTGCAGGGCATGTCATCACATGGGATGAATTCCGGGTCGCCTTTCAAGCGCATTATATTCCCGCAGGACTATTGGAGCGAAAGCTTAATGAGTTTCTGGCTCTTACCCAAGGTGCCAATACAGTTCTGCAGTACGCACAGAATTTCAATCATCTGTGCCAGTATGCAGGGTATCATGCAGATAATGATACCAAGAAACAAGACCGTTTTCGCCGAGGCCTTAACACCAAACTCAAGGAACGCCTGAACCTTGTGAGGGCTAATACTTTCAGTGAGTTGGTTAACATGGCCTTAACTCAAGAAGACTGTATTGTGGCGCATTATGCCGAGAAGAAACGGAAGAACCCTGCTGGACCCTCGAGTGCTCAACCACCGAGGTATCGGGTTGTTTCCAATATGCCGCCCAGAGCACCACAGCGCAATGCTCCCACAGGTAGATTGGTTTTTAGGCCGCCTCAGCAGCAAGGAAGGTACAGACCTCCTGTGCCCCCGCAACAAGCACAACCATCTGGCCAACGGCCAAATATTCAGCAAGTGCCACAGAAAGGTAGCAATTATCGCTGCTTCAATTGCGGGAGTGCGGATCATTTCATCCGAGATTGTCCGCGGCCCAAGAAGCCTAATCCCGGGCAAAGCTCTACTCAGGGGAACCAAAGCAAGGGCAAGAAGCCGGTGATGCAAGTCCGCCAAGGACGAATTAACTTCACCACTCTTGCAGAACTTCCAGATGGAGCTCCCGTCATGTCGGGTACATTTTCTATTTACCATAAACCAGTTGTTACTTTATTTGATTCTGGAGCAACACATAGCTTTATTAGTAACAACTGTGGTACCCGACTAGGACTTGAATCTTGTTCTATCCAGGGGTCATATATGATCTCTACCCCTGGAGGAAAAATCACCTCCAACCAAATGAGTAGAAATGTGCCACTTCAGTTAGGTAGTAAAGAAATCAAAACTGATTTGGTTTTACTCAGTTTAGAGGGTATTGATGTTATACTTGGGACAGACTGGATGACTAAGCATCGAGTCCGGTTAGATATCTGTTCCCGAGTGGTTGAAATTGATTCACCATACTATGGGATTACCACCCTTTATCTGCCTCAGCCAGAGTATCTGCACCCCTGCACTTATGCTATCACAGATATCAAAGTCAAAGATATTCCTATAGTATGTGAATACCCCGATGTCTTTCCCGACGATCTGCCGGGAATGCCACCAGATAGAGACATCGAGTTCACCATTGAACTTCAACCGGGCACTGCTCCAATTTCTAAAAGGCCGTATCGCATGCCTCCAAATGAATTGGCAGAACTGAAAATTCAACTACAAGATCTTCTTGATAAGGGTTATATACGCCCCAGTGCTTCACCTTGGGGTTGTTCTGCTCTCTTTGTCAAGAAGAAAGACGATAGTCTGAGGCTATGTGTCGACTACCGTCCACTCAATGCGGTTACCATCAAAAATAAGTATCCTCTTCCCCGCATTGATATCTTGTTCGATCAACTAACTGGAGCAAAGGTCTTTTCCAAGATTGACTTACGCTCTGGTTATCATCAGATCAAGATTAGGCCTAGTGACATTCCAAAAACGGCCTTCTCAACCAGATATGGACTTTATGAATATCTGGTTATGTCATTCGGACTTACTAATGCACCGGCATATTTCATGTATCTCATGAATTCTGTATTTATGCCGGAGCTCGATAAATTTGTTGTGGTCTTCATCGATGATATTCTGATCTACTCCAGAACCAAAGAAGACCATGCTAATCATTTACGTGTCGTTCTTCAACGACTACGGGATCATCGCCTTTATGCCAAATTTTCAAAATGTGAATTCTGGCTGGATAGTGTGAAATTTTTGGGACATACTATTTCTAGTCAAGGCATATCGGTTGATCCAACCAAAGTTCAAGAAGTTATGGACTGGAATCCTCCCACTTCAGTCCACCAAATACGAAGTTTCCTTGGATTGGCAGGATATTATCACCGATTCATTCCAGACTTCTCCAAGATAGCTAAACCCATGACTGAGCTACTTAAGAAAGAAATTAAGTTTCGTTGGGATGATAAGTGTGAGGAAGCATTTCACGCTTTGAGAAAACTTCTGACGACTGCTCCAGTACTAGCTCAGCCAGATAGTACTCAACCTTTTGATGTCTATTGCGATGCTTCTGGAATTGGCCTTGGTTGTGTTCTTATGCAAAACAACCGGGTTATTGCTTATGCATCCCGAGCACTTCGGACTCATGAGCAAAATTATCCAACACATGATCTTGAATTGGCAGCAGTTATTCATGCTCTCAAGATCTGGAGACATCATCTTATGGGTGCTAAGTGTAACATTTACACAGACCATAAGAGCCTCAAGTATATTTTTACTCAAGCTGATCTAAATATGAGGCAAAGGCGTTGGTTGGAGTTAATCAAAGATTATGACCTTGAGGTACACTATCATCCGGGCAAAGCTAATGTGGTTGCGGATGCACTTAGCCGCAAGTCACATTGTCACTGTTTAACCATATCCACCTTTAATGACACTCTTTGCCATCAAATGAGAAGACTCAATCTTGAGATTATTCCCCAAGGTAGTTTAAACTTAATCTCCATTGAGTCTACTCTGCGGGATAAAATCGTCATGTCACAACTACATGATGAGGGTGTCAAAATTATCAAATCCAAGCTATCCCAGGGAGAAGCTAAATATCAGTGTTTTCACACTGATCATCAAGGAGTCCTATGGTTCAACGATCGGATTGTTGTGCCTAAGGATCATCAACTTCGTAAGCAAATCCTCGACGAAGCACATTTGTCCAAATTCTCTATTCATCCTGGTAGCACCAAGATGTATCAAGATCTTCGGCAACATTTTTGGTGGACCAGAATGAAGAGAGAAATTGCCAAATATGTATCCGAGTGTGATACGTGCCAGAGAGTCAAAGCCAGTCATCTCAAGGCTTCTGGTACACTTCAGCCATTACCCATACCATCATGGAAATGGGAAGACCTTAGCATGGATTTCATTGTTGGTCTTCCCAACACATCTCAAAAACATGACTCCATATGGGTAATCATCGATAGACTCACAAAAACAGCTCATTTCCTTCCTGTGCACACCACTTACTCTGCTAAGAAGTATGCCGAAGTCTATTTGGACCAGATCGTTCGATTACATGGGGTTCCAAAAACCATCATATCTGATCGAGGGTCCCAATTTATCGCACGTTTCTGGGAGCAGTTACAATCAGCTTTAGGGACCAAATTGATTAGAAGCTCTGCATATCATCCCCAAACTGATGGACAGACTGAGCGAGTTAATCAAATCCTTGAAGACATGCTCCGAGCTTGTATTATTTACTATGGTACAAGTTGGGACAAATGCCTTGCTCTAGCTGAATTTGCTTACAACAACAGTTATCAAGCTAGTCTTCAAATGGCTCCTTTCGAAGCGTTATATGGTCGCAGATGTCGAACTCCTTTGAGTTGGTCTGAGACCGGTGAACGCAAAATCTTCGGACCAGACCTAGTCGTTGAAGCCGAAGATAAGGTTAAGGTTATTCAATCTAATCTTAAAACCGCTCAGTCCAGACAAAAGAGCTATGCAGATAAGAGGAGGAAACCTCTGCAATTCCAAGTGGGAGATTTTGTATATCTCCGAGTATCACCTACCAAAGGCGTCCAACGTTTTGGCATAAAGGGGAAGTTAGCACCTCGATATGTCGGACCCTTTGAAATTCTCAACGTTTGTGGCCCAGTGGCATACAAACTTCGCCTTCCGTCTCAATTGGCTGCTATTCACGATGTCTTCCATGTCTCTCAACTTAAGAAGTGTGTCAAAGTACCCACAGAAATCGTTGAGACAGGTGCCATTGAGATTGAACCTGATTTATCGTACATCGAGCAACCTCTTCGAATTCTGGATACTAAGGAAAGATTCACCAGAAGAAGGGCAGTTAAGATGTACAAAATCTTATGGGATCATCACACCGAAGAAGAAGCGACTTGGGAAACTGAGTCTTATCTTCAACGGAATTTTCCAGACTTCCTTCAAGCCAATCCCCAAATCTAATTATCCATTTCTATTCAGCTTCGGAATCTCGGGACGAGATTCTTTTTAAGGGGGGAAGGCTGTAATATCCAGGTAGTTAGACAACTAGATACTAAGTTTGGGTGTATTATATGTAAGCAGGTTATAGTGTATACAAGTTGTACAAAGCAATAAGAGTATATTTGTAAATTATGAGTTTTATAAATTTTTATGTGCAAGTGTGTAAAAATGTTCTTAAGTGTCAAATTTCAGATGGCTATAGAAAAGAAAAGAGCAAAAGTTAAATAAATCTAAGGGGAATAGACTTTATATGAAATTAAGGACCTTTATGTGATTAATACAAAGATATAAGGACTTACATGTGAAATGGTAAAAAGATAAAAGTAAAACTTAGTCTTACCTAAGGACTAAAGTGTAAAAAGAGCTAGTCATGATTACTGCAGAAAAACTTACAAAGAGACCCCAAACATTAGAGCATTTTGTTTAAATTAACACATAAAGTTTATAATTTAAGTTGTGTTCAAAAGTTCAAAATAAAATAGTACCCTTTGAGATTTTGAACTCGAGCTCTAAAGCATTCTTGTAGGATTTAAAATTCTCTACAACTTTGCTTTAGACATTTTTCTCATTAGGATTTTGTATCAATGGGAAATTTTAGTTTACAGAGGAGTCCCTGGACTTTTTGGGATTTACAAACGAGTCCTTCTGACTCCAGTTGCTTCTTCCTCCTCTGACCACCGCCGCTTCCCTTCTGCTCCGCCCTGCCACCGCCGCTCACCGCTGGCGCAGACCTCCAGAGCTCCACCTCCAGCTGCTACACCCTCCACGCGTCATCTTCCCTCCATTCCGGCCGCTTCCCTCTCCCTTCCTGGCTGCACGCGCGCGCGCCACGACATCCCGAGCTTCCTCCGGCCGCCACCTCCTCGCTGCCGTGGAACGCTCACCACAGAGCCTTAACCTTCTCCCTCTCGCGCGCAACAGCACCACTTCAACACACACGGCCTATTCTGTTACTTCCAGAGCCCAATTTCGAGCGCCCGAGCTGCGTTCCGCCGCCGCCGTCTTCCTCCGCTCCGGCCGTGCACTGCACGCCCGTGGGCAGCCCACACCGGACCCCCTCCGCCCCAACCAACACCCGCACCAGCTTCCCGTGTCTTGCTCGTGCTCGACGACCACTGATCTTCCCCAATTTCCACTGAAGCCTTGTTCCCGACGAGCGCCACCGCCGCCGCTTTCGGCCTCCACCGTGGGCAGCTCGCTCCGGGCACTCTCACGCCACCACGACTCTCTGGCCAGCACTACATCATCACCCTGAAGCTGTACGACCCATCTATTGACCCTCTGGTGCATCACAGTGCCTTCCCGACGCTCGCCGGCGTTCTTCCTCGCCGCCGCCGCATCGGTCTCCGTCGAATTCCCTCGATCCAGCATGATTTCATCCAATTGATGGCACGTACACGTTCTCCACGACTCACTGGTGCTCGTGCGCAGGTTACTTGCCGACATTCACCACCGGAGCTCCGCCGTCAACGGTGACCCCTCCGCCGTCACCTCGGGTTCAAGTCGAACTCCATCTTTCCGGTCATCCCCGCCCTCGACAAGTAGCTCAACAGAACCGTTGTAAGCTCCTGCATCCTTCCCTGCCCTTGGACCTCACCGCCGGTGATCACCGTCGCCGGAACACGGTCGCCTCCACCTTGCTCTGTTCTGGTTCACGGCTAAGGACCTCGGGTTAGAAGGAAAAGAAACCCAGGGGGGTTAAGAGCATAGCCTAAGACTCAGAGAAATAGTAACCAAGGACCTCTTTGTGTAAATCAGGCTGTCAACTTAGAAATTCTGTATCTATTCGAGGAAAAATCATAAAAATGCAAACTAAATTTTGTTGGAATCCTTAAGTCAAATTCGACTACTTTTGTTTAGGAAGTTTGAGCAGTAGGTGTATATTTTATGATGTAGATTAAATATTAAAAATAAGTGTTTTAATTGTATCTCATGTTGTAGGCATGTGTTAAAGCTGAAATTTCGATCACAGATTGTAGGTGCTATGTATAGCACTGTGTAAAAAGTTCGAGTACTTTACTGTTCATTTGCTTAGGTTTCGAGTACTTTTTGTTATATGTTGATAAAAGTTACTTAATTTAATTCCAAATGTGTCCCTTCATATTTAGGGCTGAAAAATTTATCTTAGCTTTGTTACAACAGGAGTAATTTAAGATAAAAATTTGAGAAACAGAAACCTAATATAACTTAAGTTATAAATTTCAAACTTAAACTCAAAGGTAATTCATAAATAAAATTGTTATGCATGAAAAATATATTATGGTTCTGTTTGTATTATTGCAACATATTATTAAGTTTTCAACTAAGAATTAGATGTTAAATAAATTGGATATATAATAATTGATTTATAATGTAATAGTAACTTAAAGTTCATATAAATAATTAGTGAGGTTAATTTATAAAGCTCTTTAATATAAATATTAAGAACCACCCCACTTGTTGCTTCATGCTACTAGTTAGTTAATTAATGTAATTCACCCTGTTGTTTAAATGGATTTAGATAAAACATATAATACTCAATAAATGATTGCCCAGTACAGGGTAACTAAGTTATCTATCGAAATATAACATCCTTTACATGGAATTGCCACTTTTATCGTGAAGTGAAATACAAATGTATGCATCCATTAAACTTCATTTTGCATAT